>NW_013672569.1:0-9289 GCF_000517525.1 Limulus polyphemus
AAGATTAATACCATATTCACCAACAACAAATAGGAATGGCAAAAGAAGCATTTCTAAAGATTAATACCATATTCACCAACAACAAATAGGAATGGCAAAAGAAGCATTTCTAAAGATTAATACCATATTCACCAACAACAAATAGGAATGGCAAAAGAAGCATTTCTAAAGATGAAGACCAGTATTCACCAACAACAAATTCTGAGTATGCATAAGAATCACATGACATAGATGAAGCAAAGGATACATTAATATAAACTTATTGTTGAATTTATTAATCAAATAACAATATATGTGTACCATATTGTTATGAATTTAACAGTATGATAGTCACAAATAGTTTTGATTAATAGAAATATATGTAATAACTATTAAAGTCTTACTGCAAGGATAGTGATAGATAGAATAAGCTCGTTGAACCTTTCACTACGTATGTGTTAAGCCTTTTGAAGTATCTTTGATGCAAATGGTTCAGTTTGTAAAATCAGTTTACCAACTAGAAATACAAGTTCATAGTTGCTGAATTCACTAACAAGTATTTGTTATTTCTCATCCATATATGTCGTTTGTTTTTAATTTTATCATTTTGAAAAAATACATAATTAACATCTAATCTGATACAAAACTGATTATAATCCTCTGTCATGAGTGTTTTGATGAAACAGTAAATAATGGATTTACAACATTGTTGATTTTTACATTATTTTTGAGATGCTGCAATGTGTGGAGGCTGGATTTGTGGGTTCTGAGGTCTGTGTGGTGGCAGTATTTGTATACTCTCTCTCTCTCTCTAGGTACCAAATAGGACATTGGTGAGCATGGTCTTCCACTGATCCCTGTCTCCCATTGCTCTTATCATTTCTGTAGTGGTAATTTCTAGTTCCTCTGCAATTGTTGACAGCAGCATCTGTCTTTGTCTTTCTTTACTTTTCTTTCCTGGGTTTTTTCCTGTCATAATTATGTTTTCAATCTCCTTTTCTCATGATATGTCCTATAAAACTCTGTTGTCTCATTGTTAAGTTTTCCTACAACATTCATTTTGTCTTGGCCTTCTTTAGAACGACTTTATTACTTTTATGCATGTTCCATGATATTTTAAACATTCGTCTTAGGAATCACATTTCTACTGCATCTTCAACATCTGGAACCATAAAGAATGATTGGGTGAACATAGCACTGTAGAACTCTCAGTCATGTTTCAATTGTCCATCATGTGATCTACGTAGTGACAATAAATCTAAATGTTTAACCAACTGTGACCAGGAAGTCTAACTGAAAGTACACACTTAGTAGTTCAGATGTGGATGGGTTGAAATGTAAAATGTTGGACTTACTGAAAGGTAAAATGTTGGACTTAAAAAGAGGGATCAAAGTATTTGATATTAACTTTTTAATATGTATATTTCTTGAGAGATGATTGATTAATATATGAGGTGATAGTTAATGACATAAGAAAGGCTGGACTAATGTATTTGATATTAACTTTTTATGTGTATATTTCCTGAGAGATGATTGATTAATATATGAGGTGACAGTTAATGACATAAGAAAGGCTAGACCAAAGTATTTAGTGTTCTGTTTCAAATATGGATTATTTCAGAGAGATGATTGACCTGATATCCAATGTCACAGTTGAAGACATAAGGAAGGCCGGATTGAAATATCTAGCTCCACTCTTTGATGTTGAAATGTCTCGCTGCACCATCTGTTGTCATCCCTCAAAAGTAGATGAGGTAGTGAGCAACTTTAAAGAGTAAGTTGGTTACATCAAAATGAAATTCTTAACATAATTTTAAGCATTTCTCAGATATAAACTTTAAAAAATACTTTGCTTCATAGTAGGAAGTAAGTCAACAAACTATGCATTTTAAAAACTGACCACCTCTAACTCTTTAATAGCAATGCCATAAGTTTCCAGACTATTTCACCTTTTTTTCAGATGTTTTTGTACATTGGTTTTAACAGTGGTGTCAAGAGTCTTTAACATCTTGGATATATTCAGTTGACTTTTTATGAATCTGGAGAAATGTGTCTAAAGTCTGTTGCATCTTGTTCATGCTCAGCTGATAAAATTTGAATCTGGGCAAGATGTGTTTGCTTGCATTTATGACCGAGTTGAAATTAACAGAATTGTTCTAACTACATTTTTGCTTAAAATATAGTTCTTAATTATGAAATGTGTAACTTGCAAGTTATGTTGAAATTGACATTCTTGGTACAGAACAGGATCATACTTTAATTCATCTTCATTTTCTCTATATTGTAGAATGTCTAGAGAGCTGACAGTTCTTAGTTCCATTGAAGAAAATTTGCTTTCTCAAACTTGTACGGTGTAGGAAGTTCATAGGAAATGGAAGTTTTTTTTTCTGTCATTGAATACTATTTGTTTGTTGTTGTTGTTTTTTTCTCCCACAGAATTCAGTACTTTGCTGATTTATATGACATTTTAATATACTGAAAAGAAATAAAAATATTAAGAAAAAATAAATAAAAGTAATATGTTAAATACCATGTCTTTGTTTTTTACATTAAAACTAGAGAGAATCCTCAATAACCACAGCTCTAATTATATCTAAAATAGGTCAAGAGATGGAGCTATGAGCAATTCTGTAAGCTGCAGCTAAAAATAGGATAAGCAAAAGAAGATAATAGTTTAAGATATAAACAAGAAACTTTAATACTTAACAAATTTGGTTAAAAAAATATGGAAAATTCCTAACAATGTTTAACTTCTCGACAAGAGTGAAGCGAAATCGAAGGTGGACAAAATTTTCATCAAAAGCTTAATACTTAAAATATGCAAATTTTGACAATGAAATTGAGTTTTTAAAAGCCTATATTGAATGTATAATTTCCCTTGGAGAAAACGAAAACCTCTGATATAAACTTTTTTTTTCCAAAATACAAAAGCCTTAGGAATTTTTATGAAAACAAACAATTTTTTAAATGCGTACTGTAGTTGGTAGTTTGATACATAAACATTTAACAGTAGTGACTTTTGAACAGTCCACTACAAAAACAAGTTTTCCATAGAAGAACATCAAAAAGCAATGATCCAAATTTTTAAATAGTGAGATAAGTATGTATTTTAATGCAGTAATAATGTCTAATTTCAGATGGCCTACAAATTCGTGAAAAGCAACAAAATTTAGAGACTTAGAGTTTATTGAAAACAATACATTTTTTCCCAAACCCTAAATCCAGTGCATCTTTCCTTAAACAAGAGGGAATCCTTGATAGTAAATTATTCAAAGAGACCCTTTTTTCCTTTTTATTAGCTATATTTTTGTGCGCCAACAGTACCAAGCTTGGGTTGCAAGTATACCCAATTTGATTTTATTACTAATCAGGATCTCTACAAATGTACATTCAAATTAAGATACTTTTAGACAGGAGTAGAGTAAATTAATATACGAGACCTAGGGTATGATCAAATAATCAATCAACAAAGGTTTGACTTCCTGAGTCCAAAACTGTAATTAGAACTCAAATTGGTCAACATATGATGGAGCTATGAGCTAAAAGTTTGTACTTGAAAAATTCAGAGTCATTCTATGAGCCTCTATGCTGCAGCTAAAAAGATATACAATAAATTATTGTAATCATGAAACATAGTGGATTCTCTAAGTAGTCTCAACAATCTATGAAACCTGAGAGATGATTGATTAATATATGAGGTGACAGTTAATGACATTAAAATACACATTAAAAAGTTAATATCAAATACAATGGTCCGGCCATTCTTTTGTCACTAACTGTCCCTTGATGAAATTCAAACTTTGTATTGAAAATGTTTGATAAAAACCATTTATTTTGCTGTTGTTGTTGCTGATAAGCTCTAGAATATACTATCTGTGCTGTGAGCACTATGAGCATCAAAATCCAAATTTTAACATTATAAAGCTCTGCTGAGCCACAAGGAAGCTGGAAACATCTTGGTAGGTGTATATGATTGGATTAAACTCAGTATTAAGGATGTATTATTATAGTTATAACTTGAGAGGTGTATATGATCTGTATAGTTGGTATATCTTGCATTTACTCCATGGTAATATGTCAACAATAACTGTAACAATGCACTCTTCACACTGCTTCTCCACTTATTACTAGTTTACAGTGAGATTTGAATGTATATGAAATCAACTTTCTTGGTTAGACAAAGTGAACTAGTAATAAGTGGAGAAACAGTGTGAAGAGTGCATTGTTACAGTCATTGTTGACATATTACCATGGAGTAAATTTGAACTAACCAAGTAAGTTGATTTTATATACATTCAAATCACAAAGTGAACTAGTAATAAGTGGAGAAACAGTGTGAAGAGTGCATTGTTCAGTCATTGTTGACATATTACCATGGAGTAAATTTGAACAATTCATACTTCATTCTTCACGGTAACAAATTGTACTTCATTGAAATAAAATGTACTTCTTAGTTACAAATGATACTTCATGGTTCATGGTAACAAATTGGACTTCATGAAAATAAAATTTCTTTCAAAGTAATGAAATTATGCAAATAAAATGTGCCATTAGGCAGTGATCAGTTGTCAAAAAATTAGCTACCTTCAAATACTATGAAACAAAATGTTACCTTGGGCTAACATATATTGCAACATACAGTATCTTAATTAATTAATTAATACATAAGTTTGACTTCTGTTTCATACAAAGCTGTGCATTTAAAATATATAGATGTTGTGATATGTGGTTATTATGACAGATGTACAAACTTTTCTGGGCGTGTTCACCTACCTAAATAGTTGTTGTCTTACCTAGGAGCAACACTTGTTAGGGAAAGTGCAGTGGGAACAATCTCTCTTGGATTCAAGTCGTAGTAGCCTTATTTTTGAACTAGTTGATAAACAGCAAAGTGTGGAAAGTGCATCATTACAGTCATTGTTGGCATATTACCATGGAGTAAATTTCAACTATACCAAGTAAGTTGATTTTATATACATTCAAATCGTACTTCATTGAAATAAAATGTACTTCTTAGTTATAGTAAAGGAACACTGCCATGTAAGAAGTTTCTTCGACCTGTAGGGTCTGGCCCAAATGGTGTGATAGTTGGTGTTGGTGCAGTAGAGTCATCATATTTGATACAGACAGTTTCCTGTATTGATAATGCAAAGGATCCAGATCTCCCTGCTCTGTTAGTTGCAATTCAGTACCTTACTCAGCTGGAAGTGAGTTTTGTCTTTCAGATACTCTAATTTCATAAATGTTATAAGAAGTGGTGAGTCTTCACCATATGTAGTACACTTTGATCTTTTGATTCTTTATTGATTTTTTGTAAATCAGCCTTTAACACTGCCTACAAGCTAAAGCTCCAAGAGCTTTAAAGTTTAATGATACAAGTTAATTTTTGGTATTTTCAATTTTTGAGTAAAAATGTGAGTAAAGAAACACTTTCTGCTGACAAACGTTCCACAAAGTCAGCTGTATACACTAGTTACACAGAAATCTAATAAGAAACTGAACTAACTGGTAAGATTTAATTATTAATTCATGCTTTTCCATTTTTTGTTATAGGGTCCCTTATGGAGACAAGTCCGTGGGCAAGGATTGACTTACAACTATTCTATCAATTTAGTGTTTCAAGAAAGCCTGTTATACTTTATATTGTTTAAATCTACTCACATAGTTAGTGCTTACAGAGAAGCAAAGAATATTGTGGCAAGTAGTCTTTGTTTTGTAAATTCAGAAATATACAGTATTAAATTGGATTTTTGGACAGAGTAAAACTAAAGGTTGATTTAGGTATTCTTCTTCAGATAAAATTAGGTTTTAAATGTAGATGAACACGAGTTTGTTTTTATAAGTATCCTTTATTAGATGAAATGAGTTTTTTAATATAGAATGTTGTTTAGTAAATTAGAAGAATATGGAGAAACAAAGAAAAGTTTTCTAAGTATCCACATTATTTAAGGTTAGAGAGTTTTTGAATTTGAAGAAATAAACTTGAGTGTTTTAACTATTCTTTACTAAAGTTAGATGATTTCTGAATATTGAGGCCCAAAATGAGTGTTCTATATATCTTTCTTTTAAATCAGTTTTCCTTTAATAGACAGTATAAAGAAACAAAGGGTTTATGAAAGTTAAATGGATGAGAAGATGAAAGAGTGCCCCAACTGTACTGTACTAAAGTTAAGAGAGTTTTTGAACATGGATAAACAATTAAGAATGTGGTAATAACTTTTATTATATAAAGTTAGGAGAGTTTCATGGTTAAAGAAAGTAATGATTAATATCTTGCAGTGTCATTCTGTCAAAAGTTTCAACATAATTTGTAAGTTTTTCTTGATAAAAAATATTTCAGTGAAGTAAAATGTTCTTCATCTTACTTCAGATGATCTCTGGCTTGATTACTGTAATTATAGTACAGTAACTGGAAACTGGCCAGTGGTTTACATGGTCTATTTTGTCTTAGAATGTTTGCCTGAATAGGGGGATAAAAAAAGCCTCTTAAATACTCCTTTTTTATAGACTTTCCTTCTGCAAAGCAGGCCATGCAATAACATTTGGTGAAGTTATCAGGAATTTAATAACAAAAGAAATAAGGAAGGGGTACCTCATCTAACATCATTCTTTATAGAGATTTTGCTTTATTAATGGGTTCCCTCAGCTATTGGTAATAAAATATACTTCATAGTAACAAATTGTACTTCATGGAAATAAAATGTACTTCTTACTTACAATTCATACTTCATTCTTCATGGTAACAAATTGTACTTCATGAAAATAAAATGTACTTCTTAGTTACAAATCATACTTCATGGTTCATGGTAACAAATTGTACTTCATGGAAATAAAATGTACTTCTTAGTTACAAATCATACTTCATGGTTCATGGTAACAAATTGTACTTCATGGAAATAAAATGTACTTCTTAGTTACAATTCATACTTCATGGTTCATGGAAACAAATTGTACTTCATTGAAATAAAATGTACTTCTTAGTTACAAATGATACTTCATGGTTCATGGTAACAAATTCATGAAAGTAAAAGAGGTGAATTAAAAGTTATAGCAACATTAAAGTGCATAAATAAATAAAAGCATAACATGAAAAATTCCACAAAAATATACAAATAAAATTAGTTATTTCAAAATAAAATAATAAAATGTGGAAACTAATAAAAGTGAGGAACAAAGAAAAATTCTCAGGAAAGTCTACAAATATGTGAACTAGAAAATTAGAGGTAAAATTTTTAATAAAGTACACATGAATAAAAGTAATAAACTGAAACTAAATATCTGTGAAAGAATATATATATACATATGTCTTGCAAACTAAGACTAAATTTTATAAGGAAAAACAAAAATGAAAAGTTTAAATAAAACTTGGATAAAAGGTGCTCAAATACCATGTCCGTAAAAAACTAAATTTTATATGAAAAATGAATATAAATGAAAAAAACTCATAACAGAATCGTAAAACATATAATGATTCTGTTATGAGTTTTTCTTTATATTACTATATGTTTTACGATTCTGTTATGAGTTTTTCTTTATATTACTTCACAACAATATTGTAAGATATTTAAATACTTTATCCTGTAGTTATATTACCATCTTTCAACAATCCTTCACAACAATATTATAAGATATTTAAATATTTCATGCAGCAGTTAATACCATGTTTCAACAATCCTTCATAGCAGTAATGTAAGATGTTTTTAACAATAATACCCATCATGCAAGGTCTATTTTCAAAGCTAATGAGAGATATACATCTGTAATCTTAGTTAGAAAGGTGATATTTTTGTCAATATTTTATAAATTGAAATACAGTGTAATTGAAGAAGATTATGTAGTCAGTATTTTGTAACTCAATGAAAGTAATTTTGACTGATCATGCAATACTTTTCACAGGTTTTACTTCACCGTATCTGTATTTTATATTATTCTTGTTAAAAAAATTACAACTTATGATTCAACATAAATGTTTGTTTTTCTGTTTCAAGGTGTTAGATTCCTTAAATAGACTTCGTCTTCAAATCACTGATCCTCAAAACATTACAGTACACATGAATGCCAATGTAGAAAACCTTTCTAAAAAGTTTATTCCTCGAATACCATGGGAACAAGATTTTCTTTCTAACAAAGTAGAATTTGCCAAAATGAGGTATTTTATGTTTTCATGTTTCTTAATAAATGAGATAACCTTTATCATCATTTACATGTTTTAAATTCATGTTATTTCAAGGTAAACGTGTTATGATAATACTTTCTAGTGTTTAACAGTTATTTTTTTTCTACATTGAAAACTATATGTTTTTGTAGTTATATTACCATGTTTCAACAATCCTTCACAACAGTATTGTAAGATATTTAAATACTTAATCCTGTAGTTATATTACCATGTTTCAACAATCATGTAGTTATATCACCATGTTTCAACAATACTTCATAGCAGTAATGTAAGATATTTAAATACTTTATCCATGTTTAAATACTTTATGCAGCAGTTATATTACCATGTTTCAACAATTCTTCACAACAATATTGTAAGATATTTAAATACTTTATCCCTTACATTAATGCTGTGAAGGAATGATTAAACATGGTAATATAATTGCTGGATAAAGTATTTAAATATTTTACATTGTTTGCTGTGCACTAAATATCCAAAAATACATACATGTAATGTTAGATAGAAGTAACATCCTGAAGGTAATGTATTATAGAAACAACATCATACAGGTAACTTATGATACATATAGCATCATATAAGAAATGTAGGACAGATATAACATCATACAGGTAATGTAGGATAACTATAACACCATACAGGTAATGTAACATAGATGATACATGTAATGTAAGATAAATATAACATGATACAGGTAATGTAGGATAACTATAACACCATAAAGGTAATGTAACATAGATATAACATGTTACATGTAATGTAAGACAGATATAACATGATACAGGTAATGTAGGATAGATATAACATGTTACATGTAATGTAACATAGATATAACACGATACAGGTAATGTAAGATAGATATAACATGATACAGGTAATGTAAGATAGATATAACATGATACAGGTAATGTAAGATAGATATAACACGATACAGGTAATGTAAGATAGATATAACACCATGCAGGTAAAGTAGGATACATATAACATGATACAGGTAATGTAAGATAGATATAACACCATGCAGGTAAAGTAGGATAGATATAACATGATACAATCGGGTTATATCCATCTTACATTACCTGTATTGTGTTATATCTATGTTACATTACATGTATCACAGGTAATGTAAGATAG
>NW_013672569.1:10155-13966 GCF_000517525.1 Limulus polyphemus
ATATGGTATTAATCTTTAGAAATGCTTCTTTTGCCATTCCTATTTGTTGTTGGTGAATATGGTATTAATCTTTAGAAATGCTTCTTTTGCCATTCCTATTTGTTGCTGGTGAATATGGTATTAATCTTTAGAAATGCTTCTTTTGCCATTCCTATTTGTTGTTGGTGAATACAGTCTTTATCTTTAAAAATGCTTCTTTTGCCATTCCTATTTGTTAGTGGTGAATACAGTCTTCATATTTAGAAATGCTTCTTTTGCCATTCCTATTTTTTGTTGGTGAATACGGTCTTCATCTTTAGAAATGCTTCTTTTGCCATTCATATTTGTTGTTGGTGAATATGGTCTTCATCTTTAGAAATGCTTCTTTTGCCATTCCTATTTGTTGTTGGTGAATACAGTCTTCATCTTTAGAAATGCTTCTTTTGCCATTCCTATTTGTTGTTGGTGAATACGGTCTTCATCTTTAGAAATGCTTCTTTTGCCATTCATATTTGTTGTTGGTGAATATGGTCTTCATCTTTAGAAATGCTTCTTTTGCCATTCCTATTTGTTGTTGGTGAATACGGTCTTCATCTTTAGAAATGCTTCTTTTGCCATTCCTATTTGATGTTGATGAATACGGTCTTCATCTTTAGAAATGCTTCTTTTGACATTTCTATTCGGCTTTTGATTTCGTGATCACGTTTTCTGTCTGATGGTATTCAGCTTCCAATATATTGAAATTTATTTATCTGCTTGATTGTTTCATTCCCAATGGTTAATCTACATTCTGGTATTTCCTTCTTCTGAGTGATCACCATACACTCAGTCTTCTTACAGTTGGTGGTCAGTCTTTTTCTCATACTTTCAATTTCAGCTTTATTGAGGATGTTCTGTAGATCTTCTTTCATACCAACAATAAGTATAGTATCATCTGCATATCTTAAATTGTTTACATTTTTCCCACCAACCATGATCCCATGAAGGTCTTGTATCTTACGAAGTATCATTTCACTGAATAGGTTGAATAGATCTGGTGAGAAAACACATCCCTATTTAACCCCTCATTATATCTCAGTATATTCACTTATTTAACTTTCTGTTCTCAAAGCATTTGTATAATACTTTATTAATAAAATACTGTATAAATAAAATAATTTAACATTTTGTGCATGACATCAATCCATTGGACTGACCCCATATGTATGAAGTACACCTAGTAAGATCTACTATAATTCTGAATTATCTTCATGAAATTGGCAAACATTTAGTAAACATTACAAATCTGTTGTACAAAAAAATCTAATATTTTTAATAAAGATTTGTCTGTGAATTTATGAGTCACAGACTGAGTGCAAGGTGATTTTCATGATAAGAATAAAAATACTTTTTTTTCATTGTATAGTTTTTCATATCTCATTTGCATGACCTCTTGAACCTCCTAAATGAGTATCAAAACGTTTATTCTTTTTCTGCTACTTTGTTTACCCTAACAATAATTATAGCAATATCATCAATTGTGATCAATGTACAGTGAAATAAAAAGTTAAAAAATATGAAATCAAATGAACAACCTTTTACTTTATTTTCATGCATAACTTCCCTTGTTTCATGTACTTTTTATCTTCAGTTTCAACTGTTAACCTTTACTTATCTGTTTTCTCTAAATTCATGATTTGATTGTTGTAATTATTACCAACTTGAGCACTACTACAGTCATAAACAATAACCTGGTAGAAAGCAATTATCCATGGGTTGTAAACACCAGAAATGAAGTAAAAGACCTGCATGAGTGAAAACCATAACTGAACTAGTTCTCGGTGTTTTTTACTAAGTTAGTTCTTCAAATAATTCTTGGAACATTCGAATATACATTTTAAAACAAAAATGTTTATCATGCACTAAAACAGAATGTTCCAAGATTACCATAATTTAACTGGCTTTCTAACCAAAAAGGTTATGAAATTAGCTGAACAATAAACATAAATCATCGGAGGCAAACTACCTACAACTTACAAGTGAGTATTGAATAACTGTTAGAAGATTCTTGTACAGGAAAAGAGCTCTCTTTCTATTGATTATAAATATGTATATAAAAAAAGGAGGACAAATGGAATAGATAGATTAGTTCAATTATGTCAAGATGGAAAGGGCATCAATGATGGGTATCACAAATTTATTTCTCATTGATTCGAGAACGTGCGAGGCTCACATTTTATTTTATAACCTGGCATATTTAAAGTTTGAGTTTCCGAATGGGGGAGGAATGGAGAAAATCTAAAACAGAGATTGAAGGGGAGATGCATCACATGATACACGGAAGTAGAGATTAAGAACTTATTTGAATATTTCATTTTGAAATTAAGAAACTAAACCACGGTTAATATAAAACGGTTTTTAGATGCAGAATTTAGTGGGTGTTTTTTACATAAACAATTAATCGTAGCGACTTCTGAAAAAAAAATGTATTTTTGAAAAGCCCGCTTCGAATACAAGTTTCCATAGAAGAACATTAAAATCTATGATACAAAGTTTTTACGGGAAAAAAATTGTTTTTAATGTCCAGATAAGTGTGTATTTTAATGCAACAATAATGTCAAATTTCATGTGGTCTACAAATCCGTGAAAAACAACAATATTTAGAGACTTGGAGTTTAATCAAAACAATATATTGTTATGAGAGCGGAAGTCACCTGACGCTGGTGGCACGTGATGAATTTCTCAAATGATCGGAGAGGCCCGAGTGTGTTTGGGACGCCCCCTTCGTTGGTATATAAATCTGGCAGAGAATCCAGCGATAGATATATAATTAAAGTTTGTATCGAGGAAGAATAAACTAGTTTAATCAAGAAAGGACTTGTATCGCTGAATTTACTCGGAAAGAATTTCTACCGGAAATTATCAAACAAGCAGATAGGTAACAATATGTTTTCCTAAACCCTAAATCGACTGCATCTTTCCTTAAACAAGTGGAAATCCTCAATAGCCAAATCACTTGAAATTCTTTTACGCAGGATTACAGCAAATTAATCTATGAGACCTTAGACGTATTCAAATACATCAATCGAAAGGGTTTAACATACCGAGTCCAAAACTGTAATTAGATCTCAAATCGGTGAAGAGATGACAGAGCTATGAGCTAAAAGTTTGTACTTGAAAAAACTTAGAGTCATTCTATGAGCCGCTCGCTATGCCGCGGCTAAAAATGGGATAAGTAAAAGAAGATAATAGTTTGAGAAATAAACAAAAAACTTTAATATTTGACAAATTTGGTAAAGAAATATTGAAAATTCTTAACACTGTTTATCTTCTCTGCAAGAATAGACGGAAATCGCAGGTGGGAAATTTTTTCATAAAAGCATTAAGAATTCTGACAATAAAATTCTACTTTTGAAAATCCCATATCGAATGCATAATTTCCTTGAAAAAGACGAAGTCCTATAATACGTACATTTTTTTACAAAATACAAAGGTCCTAAGTATGTTCACGAAAACAAAATTTTAAATGTGGACATCAATTGGTATTTTTATATATAAACAATTAACGGTATCGCCTTTTGAAGAAACAAATATATTTTTGAAAAGCCCATTTCGAATACAAGTTTTGCACAGAAGAATACCAAAATTTACGATACAATTTTTCTCCAAACAATCATAGGCTATAGCCTTGGGTATTTTTACAGAAGAAAATGATTTTTAAATGTCGGACAAGTGTATATTTTAATGCAACAATAGTGTCTAATTTCAGGTGGCTTAGCCCCCCCAGTGGCACAGCGGTATGCCTGCGGACTTACAACGCTAAAAACCGGGTTTCGATACCCGTGGTGGGCAG
>NW_013672569.1:14909-15639 GCF_000517525.1 Limulus polyphemus
CTTGGTCTTTCTCCTGTTCTGCTTTGATATCTATATTTGGTTCCACATCACCATCACCAAATCCTTCAGTCACTTCGACTTCAGCTTGATGGCACCTGGTAAGTCCGACCTCTCTTTTAACACTTACTGGAATTTGGCCTTTGTTGTTCCCAAACGTCATGTTATCAAAGTTAACTATACACTTCCTTGGTAGTAAGTAGTCCAACTCTAATTTGCATTGGTCTTCAATGTCAGCCAAATATACTTTATGTCTGTTCTTCATGCCCATGAGTGCCATAGTTACCCACACAGGTCCCCACAAACTTGTATAATGTCCTGTCACACCACAGAGTTTCTGTATGGCTTCTGGTACTCCTTTTTGATCTAGCACCTTGATACTCACAAGGGTTTGCTGAAATGCAGAATCTATGACAAAGTTCCACTTTTGGCCATCCAGATTTCCTGTCACGTAGACACTATGTGTGCTTGCCATTTTACACTTAGCTGTTGGGACTTTGACAATGGTGGGCATTCCTCAACACCAACCACTACTTGTTTCCTCGATGCTGACTTATTGGTAGTATTCTTCTTACAGTGGCTCCTCATATGTTTTTGCTCCCCAACAACCTTTCTGGGTAGCAGTCTTTCCTGCCATGTCATCTTCCATGTGTTAAAGTTGCCGGCATTGAGCTCTCTTGTGCCCAGGTTTGTCACAGTGCCAGCAAAGTCCCTCAAACATCTCTGAAAGCTG
>NW_013672569.1:16565-42963 GCF_000517525.1 Limulus polyphemus
ACATTCGCCAAAGTACATGATAGTTCTAGAAACAAGAGAGCGTGAGAATTGTCACGTGATCTCGATGACGCAACAGATATTATTATTTCACTGTATAGATCACTTGTAAGGCCTCATTTAGAGTACTGTGTACAATTTTGGACACCCTTACTCAAGAAGGACATTGATTTGTTGGAGAAGGTTCAGTGAAGAGCCACTAGGATGATATCTGGGATGATGGGATTTTTCTATGAGGAAAGACTAAAATATCTAAACTTGTTTTCTCTGGAGAGGAGAAGGGTAAGAGGGGATTTGATTGAGGTATTTAAGATTATTAAAGGTATTAATAATATAGATCCATCAAACGTTTTGTGTTTAGCACTGAAAGCAATAGGACAAGGGGTCATAAATTCAAATTTTGGCAGCATTGGGGTCATCTGCAGTTTAGACAGTATTACTTTTTAAACAGGGTGGTTGGCTTTTGGAATGAGCTGCCTTCAAGGATGGTGGAGGCAGAAAATTTAACTTAGATCAAGAAAAGATTGGATGAATACATGAGTAGTAAGGGGTGCTTATAGTTCGGAGCTGGAAGGAACATCTTTGATGGGATAATAAGTTCTTTTTTGTCTCTTTAAAATTTTATTAATTTATGAATATAGAACTATTCAGAAGAGAATTAAACAACATTAAACGTTATTTGAGAAAGAATGATTTACCAATGAAAGTGACAGCCATCTTTATCAACGAACACACCCATAGAGATTGCACCCATAAAGTGGAAGTGTATAATATACCAAAAAATGTCTCTTCATATAACACTACAATGCACTGATAAATATGCCTTGAAAAACAAAACTCATAACATTATTGTGCAGTATTTATTTGCAAGTAGAACCCCGATTGATCCATAAATTTTAAGGTTTAAGTCAAACCATTCATTAAAATATTGTTACGTATCTGCTTATTTGTTAATTTCTGGTTTAAATTCTTTCGAAGGAACCTCAGCGATACGAGTTCTTTCTTAACCAAAACTAGTTTATTCCTTCTTGATACAACTTTGTAATACACAGAATTTCCACAGTCACTTTAATTTAACCACTTTTATAAACACACGCTACAATTCACAGCGATTCACACACTTTACTTACGGGGCCTACTGCTCGCTTGACTCAATTAATTCTCTTCAATCTAGCTCTGGCGTATATACTAAAAAAGAGGGCGCCTAGCAAATACTGGGATATTCGTGAGATTGTCCGATAAGTCACGATTCTTCTAGAAACTCCAGCATGCATGCTCCCAGCGTCGCGTAACTTCCGCTGTCGTAACAATATGAAACTATTTTGTGTTTAAAGATGGGTAAATAGAAACGTTCGGACGTTACCTACATGTATCAATGCTATGAGTTTTAAGAAGAATGGCATATACAGTTTAGAGTAGTTTGACAAATTTTGGAAGTGTTTGGAATTATTTAATGTGTGTTAAGTTGTTATGATATTCCGTTAACAATCATATAGCTTAACATTATTCAACTTTTGAACTACCGAAGATGACTTTGTTTGAGGAATGAAAGAGACTTTGGCTATTAAAAGCTTTCATTCGAAGTAGAATGTTGTGCTATTTTTAAAAGTGTGATGAACATAAAACATTTTAAAAACTACGAATTATTTGTATAACAAATTGAAATTGTTTTAAACAAGGGTAACTGATCAACAGATCTTCCGCACTTAACACTAACAGTTATTATCACTACTGATGACCAGCTGTGGAAACAAGAACAGCGAAATTCTACTCGTATAAATCAATATCAAATATCATACTCATACTAGTCATAGTGAAAAAGGTAAGATACAGTACACATCTAAATATCTTTGTCGTAATACTAAATATTATTGGATAGATATGCCTAACTTAATATTAAATTATAAAGCGTCACTGCAACGGTGCAACTTGTAAGTTGTAGTTGCAGTGTTAATAATATTAGCTTATTATGATTTATTTGAACTTGAAGTCTAGGAGACTCAATCTGAATTTTGTAATTGAATGAGATCCTGAGTTTTGTGTAACAATTTTTTCAAACACTATTTTTCTGTCGCATTTTATTTAATTTTTATTCTTATTAGTTCGTGGTATATGGATGCAAGATGTGCATGAAATTGAAAGTTGAAACACAAGTACACCGACAGTGTAACGTTCTTACAAACTTTCTGTTATATTCAGTTCAATAAATAAAACAATTGTAGATGAGATGGGTGGAACATTACGTAACAATAACATAAGGAGAGATAATTAATTGTGATAACTGATTAATCGACGGGCTTAATCGGTTAATTTATTAGTAGTACAGTGTTTTTCAAACTGTAGTTACGTCGTGGTGGTCATCATGAAACTTAAGTTTAAATTAAACTTAAAGAAACATAATAATAAAAAAAATTGGTGTCCAATTAAAAGGTTAAACTTTGAGAATTGCTACTACAATATTACACTGCTCTAAAATATTAATCTTTCTAATTTGAATCATTATTATTATTTTTCTCGCCCTCTATTATGGTGCACATGTAGTTGTCACCATTTATGAAATTGTCTAAAATTTTTGTCACTTGTTTTTTCTATTTCGCACGTGTTTATCTACTAGTATTACTGCTATAGCCTAGAGGTTTCAAACTATGCAGTAATAATCAAATGCCCTGATACTGATAAATAAAGATCATATTTTTTATCACTGAGAGCAATGATAATGTTAATATTTGTATCTAAAATATCATAACTGGTATGATTTGTATTGTTTAAATGAAACAAATGCGAAAATAATATTCAATAAATATGGATTAGATTTTAATTATCAGAATACCGTCGCCTACCACATCCAGTACCATTGTCGCAAAGCTAACTTGACTTTCTGGCAATATTTTGTTCTCTTAAAACAATTTTACAACCAAAAGGGAAAACACTTTTTTAAATTTAATTGTTTAAAGAATAACAACAAAATAAAACTTAAAATCAGTAATATTTACTAGTTTGAATCCCATCTTTCCGTTAAACCAGCACTCTGGTGAACCTAGATATCAATTAAGTTTTAACTTTTAGTGTCACGCATTTCTTTGTTTCATATTAGTATGTGTGGTTAGAATATTCCACTGTCTAAAAAAATAACTTATATTTTATGACGACAAACCTTAGTTTTACACTCGTAACTTTTTTTTGAAAAGTTTTTTTGGTGTACAAAACTTGAAGATAGCTTTTATATGCGGAAACATCTGTTAGCTGAGTTTTTGCACAGGTCTTAAAATATAACGTTGATAAACGGAAACATCGGTACATGTAGATATGTAGATCTTGAAAGACGAGTTGTTCAAAACTTGAAAATACTCATATTTTTACCTATAATGGTTTGTTTGTTTGTAATTAAGCACAAAGCTACACAATGGGCTATCTGTGCTTTGCCCACCACGGGTATCGAAACCCGGATTCTAGCGTTGTTAGTCCGTAGACATACCGCTGTACCACTGGGGTGGGGCACCTATAATGGATAATAATAATAGTGGAAATAAAAGATGTAATAAAGCTAAGCAAACTGATTTCGGAACCAACTACATGCAATTTCAGTGGAGTAGAAAAGGGGAACATATTTTGTGCCTCCATATGTTTCAATAGCATTGTTTTTTAGACAGAGGGAGAAAACGGCCGATTGCATGGTGCCTTTGCAGTTATATGAAACTATATTATTTAATATGTATCGTTGGATAACTACAACATTTAGGACATAGATTATACACCTGATTAACATTTATAGAACCTACCAATTTGTCACACTAGACCACTGTTGGTCTTTTTCTCCTCTTCTAATCTTGAGCCCACTGAACTTGTATGTTTTATTATATCATTTTAGACTTATTATTTTATTGTACTCTTCCCCCATGTTACTGAGAGTCTATGACCTTAACTGTTTCACTATCTAAACTTATAAAATTTTGAGCCTAAGGTAAAAAAAAAAAAAAAAAAAACGGTTAATATCAGTATACTAATTTTCATCCATTACCTGGTAATAAAACTAGAAATTTTAGCAACAGGTTTATAGTATTTAAAGGGCAGTTTGATAAACTATAATTTTATTACTTGTTTTTATTTCCTTACGGCAGGAAACAGAATGGTTGAAATTGTATCATAAAATGTTTCTATCTGATCAGTTAATCAATTTCAGTCACAGCAATTACGTTTTTTTATATGCTGTGTAAAAATATTTTGAGGGTAGAAATTTCATAAAATTGGGGAGTATGTTTGTTTAAAAAAGGTAGACACATTGGGGTATGGATGTAATAGTATTTTTGCCTGGTTGTTTATTATTATATTCTTGTAACTGTTTTATGTAATTAAATTACTTTGTGTGTATAATAATAATAATTTAAAGAGTGCATGCAACGATCGTGTTCATTATTTGTTTTCATTCCCTGATCTCGACTGCGAGTGTCTGTTCCACACTTTTACTTATTTATAAATGTAGTTCGAAGATTAGGTTGGTCTTGTTCTATTTGGTAATGATATACATTCATTACAACTCTCCCCGTTGATTAGTGGTAGCCCGAGAGCTTTTTATGCAAAAAAATGAATTTCGAGCACAAAAAACTCGTACTGTAGTTTTATGCTTAATGACAGAAGGGTTTTTCTAGTGTGCAGTTGATCACAAGTAGTATACCTGTAAAAATAATTGTGCAGTTGAAAATTCACCTATAAAAGTAAGTTCAAGTGGATAAATAAAAAAAATAAAAAAATCAAGATTATAAAATTCCATTGCAGAGTTGATAAATAAATGTATTTACTAGAATATTCTTCATTTTTTGGATCATTTGTTACTAGGCCTGTATATATGAGGCGCAACAATGCGTAATGTATTAAAAAATGATGAATTTTAATATATAATTGTACAGTTGAAAAAAATCTTTAGGAAAAGCTCTGTAACAACAAACAAACAAATAATTATAAGCCAAGTCAAGAATGTAAAAGCTTCGTGTAATATGTAAAAATAAGGTTAAATTATAAATACGAGAATCAATGGATGAGAAGTCCAAGAGTGATTCATGATTGAGTAGTTCAGTGCCAGGTAGACAGTGAGGGTTATTGTGTATGTGACTAAACTGTATGATAAAATTAGGCGTATGTTAGTTTGCAGAAGTTCTGTCAAACATTATTTGAACCATGATATTTGAAGTTAGACGTACAAATAAACTTTGTCTGTAACAAACGTTATTCACTTTGGGAAGAAATAAATTTAGTTATCGTTACGTGGAATGAAATTAACATTATTATCAAAATAACTCAAACGAATACGGCCAACGATAGACCACGTTTCAACGAAAGAAACACTTAAATAGACGTAAACCTTTATTAATCTCCCATTTCATTTATTTAGGGGGAAATTAACGTAGACTATACTACCATGCAATGTCCAAAATTAAACTATGGTAAACCTAAACAAAGTAGGATAATAAAATAAAGTGGAATAAAAGTAAACCGTTAATATGTGAATAAAAAAATTAGCATAAATTGTAACCTAACATTATGTTCAGTCTAGAAACGTAACTCTCCCCCACATTATTTTGTTCATTTCCAACTTCATCTACTTTTTATTTGTTACATTGGTTTTTGTTTTTTATGGAACTTTAAGTAGATTACACTGCCATTCAGTGTCCGAAAGTTAAACTAAGAAAAAAGTTTAAAAAATATAGGATGTTAAAATAAGATATAAGATAAGTAAATTTTATTATCTAAATAAAACAGTAGAGTGAAAAATATCCCAAATTTTACCTTAACATTAACTACAGTATAAGTATAAAACTTTGTGTTAGTTTTATTCATTTCCCACTTTATTTCTTTGTATTTATTTCATTTCTTTGTTGTTATCTCACTATATGCATACTGTGCTGTCATGCAGTGTCGAAAAGGTAAACTAAGAAAAAATAAATGTTGGGTAGTAAAAGATTAATGAAAAGAAGTATACTGTTAATTGTTATATTAACTTATACAGTATATTGCACCTTAACACTAAGTTCAGTTAAGAAAAAATGGTCCTTTCTCTGTTTTATTTATTTCCCACTTCATTTCTTTAATATTAGTTACACTTGTTTGTTGTCATCGCGCTTAAGTTAAGCTATACTGCCATGAAGTGTCGGAAAGTTTAATAGGATACTTAAAAAAGTGAAGGATATTAAAATAATTTGTTAAAGAAGTACATCTTTAATATTTGAAATACAAACTACAAAAATAGTAAAAGTTGCATCTTAACATTGAGTTCAGTCTAAAAACACATCTATTTCTCTATTTCATTCATTTCCAACTTCATTTACTTTGTATTTATTACGTATGTTTATTTTCACTGAACTTTAAATGTAGTTCACTGCTATGCCATGTCCAAAAGTTAAAATAGCAAACAATATTGAGGATATTGAAAAAATTTAAATCCTTAATACTTCAATAAAGATGCAGTGAAAATATGAACATAAATTTCACGTTAACATTATGATCAGTCTCTAAACATAGCTCTCTCATTTCCAACTTCATTTACTTTGTATTTATTACACTTATTTGTTTGCATCTAACTTTAGGTAGAGTATATTGCCATGCAGTGTCCAAAAGTTATAAACTAAGAAAGAAAAAGTAGGATATCAAAATAAAATGAAAAATAAGTAAACTATTAATAATTAGATAAATTACAGTGACATAATTAGCATAAATTTCACCTTAACGTTATTTTCAGTTTAGAAACTTAGCTCTATCTGTTTAATCAATTCCAACTTCATTTATTTTTTTATTATATTTATGTGTTGTCATTGAACAAAACTCAAACTATACTGCTATGTAGTATCCAAAAGAAAAACTGAGAAGAAAGAAAAATAAGTAAACTGTTAGTATTTAAAATAAAGTCATGTTAAACAATGGATGGCAGCAAATTCTATGCTGTATATAGTGACAACAGGAAACTTTTCATTCAACAAATAAAGTATCTGTCACTCGAATTTAGGTAAAGCAATAAAGAACAACTTTATAACAAAAATCACTGTAAGTAGCCTAACTCTTTAAAGAACTGATAGCTTTGTAAACACACACACACACACACACACACGTGTATGTGTGAGAGAGTTTATTGATATAAACTTCTCTTTATTTTATAAAACATTATATAATGATTATCATTTTTTATGGATCTTTCTTCATAACTCTGATATAACCAGCCCTGTAAATTATTGTTCAAAATTTGTTCTATTGTGGTTTTTAAATTTTCTCTTTCACCTACTTCTATTTTTTGTACTTTAGTAGCATGTGTTAGAAAACATTCATGACTACTGTTCATTGTGGAGCGTTTGGAGATCACCACAGCCATAAACCTAACCTAGCATAGCATAACAAAATATAAGGTAATGTAATGTAAACTAGCCTGAACTAATGTAATCTAACCTTACACAAATTCAGTAAAAATATGTAACAAGAAATAATGTAAGATGATATCTTATAGGTAAGAAACAACAGGCCTCACCTTGACAAGTTAATAGGTTTGTAGAAAAACGGTACCATAATACAGACTACCCTTTATGAAGAAGGGTAACACAATGTTGATTACTGTACCATGATAGAAAACTCCTAATGCAATATTAATTACAATAATTTGAAGAACAAACGTTACTACTATTTATTACCAATCACTGAGAAACAACATTCACCCAATTATTTACCATTCAATTCAAATAAACATTATTACTAATAAAATGAACAAGTCTGACACTAGAAATGTTTCAAGAAGTAAACTTCTAATGTTAAAGTGCTATTTATGTTTATTACCCTCACTGTATTTCTTATTTTAACTATTAATTGCATATTCGTTTATTTCTTTGTAATATTTTCTATTGTTTACATTTATTAATATTGATTAACTCTGGAATATAAGTAAGGGAGTAGAGAAAAAGTAAAACAAAAAAATTTGCAAATAGTCTGTCTTATTAGATACGTGATAGGTTTATAAATATATCCACACCAGTCTCTGTTATGATCTTTGTACTACTTAACGGTAAGGTAGAATAGCAAACATCTATGACATAATCTAATTCAAATTAAACTAACCTCATTTTGGACTTTATAGGTAAAGATGGTCACACTCATTCTTGAGGATTCTGTTAATATAAAAATATAAGTTCTATCGTTCGTAAAAATTACAGGTAGAAGTAAAAAGCTCCTGTCAGTACTCAGCCACTAAATCTACCCCTCCGCCGACCACGACATACCCGACGAACCTTTCCGTGCTTTCCGCTCACCTACCAAGGACACCGAGGACTTGAATCCGAACTCCATTAAATTCCTGACAAACATCCGAAGAATCAGAAACTCTACTAAACATTAATTAACACCAGCATCATTCATCACTTTACCTCTCTAACTTATTTATTCTCGCTAACCGGGCACTGGTAACGGAGTGGCTCCTTACCAATGAAAGTGGGTTTTCGGGTACTCCCGTTTCCCCCTACATTAAATTCTTGGCATAGGATTTATAAATCCCAGCCGCCCTGATGGACCATCTGTCCGAGACCGGCTGTTTATGTTATGTTGTTTGTTTATATCATTAATATATAAATTTCCATCCTGTTATACTTTGTAATATACTTTGCTTATGTTATACTTGAATTCAAGCCCATACCTCTAAGCCACGTGCGGAGCGAAGGAAGATTGCTTAATCTTCGAGCCTCCCTGATTACTAATTATTTCTTCTGAAATAATTTATTTCAAATCAAAACAACTGCCACACACACACACACACACTGACCTGAAGACAAAAGGCGAAAGACTTTCAAAACGTCGTCCTCTACACTTGTGTCTCTACAACAGGCAGTTGCCGTCCATTCTACAAGGTTTCATCTTATGTAATTGTTATATTTTCTTATAACATTTTGTCCTTTTCAACAATGGGGAGGATGTGAATCCCACAATTCGTTATTTAAAAAGTAGGCCGAGATTTGGCGGGGGCGGAACGTGGATCTGGGCTGAGGGGCGAGAAGGGTGTAAGTTAGGTCAGTGTGTCTATGTCTATGACAGTTATTTTGGTGTAAAGTTAATAGTTTAAAGAAAAACTATTAATCATCAAGGGTGTTCGAAGATTAGCAATCCCCCTTCACCCTGCTTGAGGTTAAAGATTAGAAGTTCGATGAGAGATAATCGTTCTAATGGGTCAAGTGGGTGAAAAAAATGAATTGAAAAATAATAATAAAAATAAATAAATAATAATAAAAATGCAATACAAATATTGAATGCATATATATATATATATATACACACACACACACACATACATACACGCAGATAATGATGAGGCAAATGGGCGAAAGTGAAGGCGTAGCAGAGGCAGGTTGTTTTTTTAGAAGAGACAAGTCAAAAACGATTGTTGACACTGTATTGGAACAAACTGAAGCAAACGGGCCTCTACAGGGTCTGGCGGGGGATCAGTAGACCCAAGTGCCATGACTGGGATCTGTAGATCCAATGCTTAAGAGTTTGGTGTGGGAGGAAACGGGAGTGCTCGAGAAATCCCACTTTCACTAGTCGGGACCGAAATAAAGCTCGGCTAGTGCCCGAGTGAAGAGCTATTGTAGAGATGAAGATCTGAAAAAAGGCTGAAAAGTGAAATAATTATACATAAGGTATACTATTCTTCTTACTTTTACAGATCATAGTGGTGTGTTAGTGATGTTGTGTATCATCTTGTATAGGGATAGATATTTGCACCATGGTTTGGGGGTAGCGACAATCTTATGGAATTCGGCTGTGAGTGAATTCCGGTAGGTGGATCTTTTGTAGCATTTAGTAGCAAGTTTAGATATGCGTTCTTGTACTGTTCATAGTGAAGTGTTTTTCCATGTAGCATGCCAGTGTGTAGTGAGGGAGGCGGTGGACAAGACGTATTACCCGGTTTTTGAAGCGTCAGAAGTTGGCTTTGATTCATGTTACATGTTATCATTGAACCATAATCTATTATAGTTCTGATAAATGTCTTGTAAAATGTATGTTATTATCTGTGGTCTGCATCCGTGAGTGTGATGACTTATTTTGTGAAGATATGCTATTCTGGTTTTAATTTTCTTACTGGTTTCCTTGAAATGTGTGTGCCATGTTAGTTTATGGTTGATAGCTATGCCTAGGAACTTTGCAGATTTAGAGAAATAGATGAGGGTATTGTAAAGGCTTAGTTTAGCTAACCTGACACGCTTTAATCTTTTGTTTAGCCTACAGAAAAGTATGATTGCTTGAGTTTTAGTGGGATTGAGTATTATTCTCCATTTATTGCACCATTGTGTGATTTTGTCAAGGGCTTTTTGAATTTTCTTCGCAGCTAGTGAGGATCCCAGGAGTTGCTCCATAGTGCTATATCATTAGCGTATTGTGATGCGTGCGTGAGGAGCGTGGTTGGCTGTGGTAGATCGTTAACGAAGAGTGTATACAGCAAAGGTCTTAAGACAGACCCCTGCGGTACACCTGCGTCTAAAAGTGAAGGTTTGTGAAAGTGACGAGTTAATTTTATCATCTAGGAAGTTAGATACCCATTTAGTGAATGTGATTGGTATTTTGTGCTTCATTAGTTTGTATTTGAGTCCGTTGTGCCAGACCGTGTCAAAAGCTTTTTGTAAGTCCAGGAAGATGGCAATAGTTGCTTGTAATTTATTGAATCCAGTAAATGTGGTTTCTGTTAATCGTAGGAGGTGGTCTGCAGTCTGTTTATTTTTGCATCCTGCATTCTGAATGTGTGACAGTGTGTTTTTGTTTTCTAGCATCCATAGTAATCTTGTTATAATTTTCTCTAAAAGTTTGCCTGTCCAGTTGATTAAGCTGATGGGTCTAAAGTCACTTAGATTTTGAGATTGTATACATTTCTTTTTGGAATCCGTGATGACACCTGATTTCCCTGATACATGGATAATTTGTGAGATGTGTTAGAAGTTTGGGGGATGCATTTTTTAAAACTATGTTGGGGATTTTGTCTTCGTCGGGTGGATATTGACTTCAGATGTGGTTATAGGGGTTGATATGTCCTGTGGTGAACTGAGAGTGTGGTGCTGGTGTATATTAACTAGGAAACAGGTAGAAAAGGATTTAGTGTTGACGTTAATAAAGGAGTTTATTTTGTCTTTGTGCTTGCTGGGGAATCTGGCATCTTGCGGGGTAACAAATGTTTTGGTGAAATAGCGTGCGAATAGGTCTGATTTTTCCTTATCTGTAGCGGCAGTGAAGTTTTCGTAAGAGATGTTACCTGTATCGTTGTTTTCTCGGCATATGCTTTTAAAAGTTATCCAAAAGGTGGATGGGTAAAGTTGGTTATCGAGTCTATTACAGAAGTTGTTCCAATTATCATTTTGGTGAATTTTAATTAACTTTTCTATTTCGTTTTTGACTGAGTTAATTTGAGATTTGATAGCAGGGTATCTGGTGTTTATAAATTTTTTTTCGAAGCTGACGTCTGGACAGAATGAGTTTATGTATTGCGGGTGTTTATGTACACGTGAAAATTTGAGCAAAAATATCCTGTATCACATGGTTGACCCCAATAAACACTGATGTTAGTATGGTCAGAAAGGCCAGTGAAATACAGTTATACCAGCCCAAACATCAGATATTCAGAGTGGGTTGCTAAAATTATCTTGAGCGAAAATGTTAAGTGATATGTGGAAAAATGTTTCTTATATTAATAGCTACAATAAAATACCTAGAAAATTTTCAAATTAAAGCAGAACACATATTTCATTGTGTTTAATTATTTAGATTAGAAAAGTATAAACATGAAACATTTGACTTTAATGTAGTAAACCTGACATGATAAAGTGCGCTTAATGCTCTAGTTTTCTCACTCACTTTTACATTTAAAGTGTTAGTATTATAGTTGCAGATTTTTTTTGTTTAACATACTCTTCAAGGTTTGTTGACAGTTATTAATGCTACACACGTATATATGTATATGTATATATATATCTCTTCCTATAAATTATGTCGACTTGTGTTTTATTAGCTTCATATTTTCAAGATAACCAGATAGTTAAGAAAAAATAAACTTATTTAAAAAGTCATTATTTGTTATACTATATAAAACAAACATTGGTATTCACAATCTATTAAAATTTGTTTCCCTAATATGATAAAGGCATATAATTAAGTTTTCTATAATATATCTTTTGAAAGTAGTAATTTTCACTAAAAATATACAAATAAGTAAAGTCTTATCTAAATTACTATCAAAAATATCAAGCTGTTGAAGTCTTTATGCAACTGACAGAGCTCTGTATATGTTATTGATGTCTGAGTTTAATAACACCAGTTTCTTAACTATCAAAACAATACATTATATAATGGTTTTTTATTCAAATCTTCAGTGGGGCCGAGCCTGGAGCTATGTGGTTGAGTGTTCGGAATCGTGTGCAGACTTATTCTTTCTTTCATGACATCGCTTTAACTTGACTTTGTGGAGTTTACTAAAATTACAGTTTATAATGCTTAGTTATTTTCTGTTCGTGGTCCCTGGTCCCTTAGGGCCTGGAAGGATTTTTTCTCCCTGGACATTTGTGGTGGGAGATCCTCGATTATGTCTACTGGCAGTGAACTGCGGACCAGACCAAGTTCTGTACGATTTCAAGTGCCTTCTTCTCCTCTCCCTAGTGATGTTATAACTTCACTTCATTGTGAGTTGGGCAACAGTTCCCTCTTCTGTCTTCAACATCTCGGGGGTGGTGCTTATGTCGCAACATTTTCTAGTGTTCCCGTTGCAAGAAGATTATTGGACATGACCTGTTTCATCATATGAATGAAGTAATTCCTGTACACCCTGTTGGCTCTAATTTGAAGTGGGTAAGTGTACATTTTGCCCCTGTGAACTCAGCAGTGATACAGTTATTACAGCTCTTTCGTCTTATGGTCGTGTAGTCCACGTTGAACACGAACACTATTCTGGAATTCCTGATGTTCTCACTGGAAATCAGTGGGTGCATATGGATATGTCTTTTCCAGTCCCAAACTTTCTTCGTGTGGACCACTACACTCTTATGTTCAATTACTCTGGCATGGTGCACCTGCGTCGACGATGTAGTCAAGAGGGGCATTTCTTGAAGAATTGTGTCATGCTTATATGTTCGAGATGCTCACTTAGTGGACATGCAGGAGGTTATTTCAGACCAGGCTGTGAGTTTTATTGCTGTTAGCGTTCCTCTGGACTGTCCAGTGCCAGTTAATCTTTCCCATGCTGTAGCTGCCTCAGATGTTGCCATATCTCTACTTGTGGATGGAGTCTGCAATCAGGAAAGCACTTTTCCCTTCGAGGAGTTGCCGAGTATTGAGCTTCTAGGGGTCCCTGTGGAAGCTGTTTCATTTTCTGATTGTCATGCCTCAGAGTCTTCTCATTTGTTCATCACCCTCTTCTACCTCAGACTTGTGGGTCAGTTTGACTAGTTCCAAGTTCCCACCATTGTCCTGTGATGTGTTGTTGGATGATTCCACTTCTTTCACACTTGTATCAATTCCAGTAGTTTGCTCAGATAGACTTAAGGTCTCCAAACCAAAACCTTTTTCAAAATCTCACCTTCCAGTGGCTGCACCCCCTCTCCGTCCTTCTTCTTTGGGTTTCAAGGGCCTGCTGGGTGAATCTGTATTTCTGTGCTGTTCATCCTTGGATGTTGATGCCTCTATCTTCGTCTCCGTGTCACATAAGGGCACTGTTTTCATCGGCCTCACTGGTTAACGTTGAACTTAAGTCAGAAACTTTTGTTTTTTGGTTTAAATATCACTTCGTTTTTCTAGTGGGGTTTTTATGTTACTTTGAATGTGCATTGTCTTTGTAATATTGTTAAGCAACGTTATATGTTTTCATTGTTTTCTCGTTTTTATGCCGATGCTTTTTTTCTTCAGGAAACCCACTTTTATTGTACTCGTGATCATTTTTGCTTTGTTTCACGTTTTCAGGTTTCTGCTTTTTGGTCTTTTGGGGGATTTCACAGCTGTTGGGCAGGCATTATTTTCTGCCCGAACTTCTCTGGGACAACTGTTCAGTCTAATAGTGACTCCGAGGGCTGGGTGGTTATAGTGGGTATATTTCATAATGGCCATCCTGTACGTTTGGTCAATGTCCATGTCCCTTATAAGCAATCTGAACAGCAGGTGTTGTCAGTAATCTGGATTGTTTTCTACTGACTGTGAATGATATTATTCTGGGGGAGGCTTCAACTGTGTTTTAGAAAATCCTTGCTACAAAGAATCTGTCCAGTCTGCGAGAAATGCCATGGCCTATCCATGTTGCCAAAAAAGCTAATCCATACAAGTAATACCAAGCATCAAGAGAATTGTAACAGTCCAGTAAACTGGACAAAGGCTGAGACCCCTTGACTCCCAACAATGGGTTGCCACCAAGCTTGTCCAAGGTAGGGTTCAGATTGTAAAATCTAGAGAACAATTTTCGGTCACGTGCTTTGCTTATTTTCTAATGATTTGTCAAACGTGAAATACAGTGATTGGAATTGACACCTTCGACTAGGATTGGTTAAAAGTTTCACAACTGAGGTTTAACATACCCAGACGCTGTTTTATAAAGAAAACAGACCAGAAAAATCTGTAGATACCAATCATAGATGGCAGGACCAGTGCTGAAGTGGAAGTAAATTTTTTTAAAATTTACAAAAAAACAAATGTTCTTCTTATAGGGCGCTTATTTACAGTCTTAAACGTATTTTAGTATTTTTTTCCTTAAATTCCTCTTTAAACTCATTCAATAATACAATTTTTTATACATAATTGAATGTTATGCTACTATTTACAAAAATAAAATCTGAAATCCAATAAAAGATAAGTTCTCTATAATTTTTTCAATTCACAAATGTGATTAAGAGCTGTCAAGAACATCACAGTTGCGGTGAATACAAACGATAGAATGGAGGTCTGAACTGAGAAGTGTATCATCAACAAAGAGATATTCAAATGCCAGACCAAAGGGCCATGAGGTTTAGGAAAAAAGACAGGAAAAGCATGATTATCAGAAATGTAGTGGAAAATGGAACCAATAGGGTAAGCCTGAGCCCTGAACAGACCAGGGAGTGTGGGTGGTACTTATTATAGTAGCTGCCATTTTATGTAGAGGTTGTATTTAGTATTAGCCAATAGTACTTTTCTATAAGCATTAGAAAACTTGCTTCTGGAAAAAACTGCATGGGATGTACATGAATTATTGTTCTATAGTACTTTAAGTCATGCTGCATCGTATATTTATTTATATTAATTATTATATTGAAAAATTAACTCAAATTATATATATTTTTTAGGAAAGAAGTCGATCCACGATTGTTAGCGTTAAGAGCTATCGAGTGTTGAGTGCAAGATCTTTACATTAATTAGGCTTAGCCCTTTGAACTGAAAAGAGTTTGTGATTTTTATATTCTTTTCCATTTAAGTTTGTAGTTTTAAGTTCAATAATTTAGCATAATTTTATATTTAGTTCATAATAATAGTAATATGATTCAGTATTTAGAATGATAAACTTGTGTGAGTTGTACGTAATACTACTAGTACGAGTACCACATAAGAATTTTATATTTTCCTTCTTACAATCTTTACTTTGCAGTAAGACCTACATTTCTGTTGTTGTTGCTTTAGAATTAAAACAGTAACTGATATTATATATATATATATATATATATATATTGCAAATGGTTTAAAACTCGGTGTACAAGTGACAACAATAAAACCCATATGTTGGTTGTGAAACAGACTAAATACATTCGTCTCAATAATATAGAGAAGCTATGACATTCTCACAGTTGGGGTCTCAATACACTGAAGAGCTTAAGTTTCAAATTCGAACATAAATCTTGCCTATAATGAGAGGAATGTGACCAGGACTAATCTTTTAAGCACTGTAAAGTAATTTTCTTTGTAATTTATGGTGTTTGTATAGTTTGGTAATCTCTTCTAACAGGATGTATCAAGTAACTAGGGTCAGGAGGTAATTTTCAAACCACCTGTACTGTAAACTATTATATACATTCGCTAGTAGTGGCCATTAGTTTTGTCTGTATAGTGAAACAACATACAGACATATGTTAAAATAAACTTGTTTGAAAGTTCAAAGAGATGATATTCAAGTACCGAAAAGCTTTCTTACTATCATATCTACAGTAATGTTGAAATGCACCTGTGCTGGCCTGAATAAGAGTGACCACCAACAGGCATGATAATTTACATCAAATGTACATAGTTCACGCTGCTAACCTCATGATTTATTTGGCACAATAAACAAAATTATGGCTGCAATGAAACAAACTTGAAATAAAAATACATTTATGAAACAAAATTAAAAGTTTATGTACATATATAAACATGAAATCCTAGTTAAAATAAAAACAATCATTTATTGTTTAGATTTATTTACAAATATTATTTTCGGGTCTTGTATATTACTAGTGATCGAATGTTTGTGTTCCTATATCCCCCATTCTTCTAATATCTCGGGTATTCCTCTGCCCTGCTGCAATGGCCTTAGTTTGAAGTCTACCAGGCACGCTGATGATGTTTCTTTTATCTTTCAATTCGTACTTCCCTCGTGCTTTTGATGGATGTCATTCATCTGTATTCCTGTGCTAGTAGGGCAAGCCTCAACTATGTTAAGTCTCGTGCTCTATGGGTAGGTCAGTGGAAGGACTCAACTGCTACACCTTTTCACTTAAACTGGTCGACTTAACCTGTCAAATGTTTAGGAATTTAGTTTCATTCTCCAGCTACTGATAATTGGCATCATTACCTGTCTGTTGTTCAGGATGCTCTCCAGAACTACAGACAGTCTCCCCAGTCTATTTCTCTCCATGTTACCATAGTTTGCCAGCACATCTTTCTTCTTGTGTGGTTTTTGGGTGCCATTTATCACCCTCCTGATGATGTGGTGCTTCAGCTGGAGCAGTTGATATTTCATTTGTTATGGAATGATAAACCAGAATCAGTCTCTCGTTTGACACTTCAACTTCCCAAGAGCATGGGTGGTTTGGGGAATACCATCTATTACAGGCAAGTGTCTAGCTTTGAACATTGCCCTCACCTATTGGTGTTTCCTGCAGTCTGATCATCGTTGTTTTCCTTTTGGTTTTTATTACTTGGGATTTGAGATCAGGTTTTTTGGTCTGACTCGTTCTTTATCTGCTACTACTTGTTTGCCCCCCTCCTTGGTCTGTGGTAGTCTTAAAGGCACTTTGTTCCATTCTTCATGATGATCCTGTCTTCAATGTTTATGACACTTTCATGTTCTCCCTCTGTTGGGTCCTTTCCCTTCTTCTTCCCCAAGGGTTGTTCAGTGAGCTCCTCATGTCTCGTGGAATAAAGTCTGGGGACAGGTGATTTCCACTGACTTTTAACACCACCTATGTGATCTTTGCTGGTGCATTGTGCATAATATTCTACCTGTTCAGGAACTGCTGTATGTGCAAGGGATGAGTACGACTGAAGCTTGCCCTATTTGTAGGTCTTCAGTCGAATTTGTGCATCATTTGTTTGTCCTCTGCCCTCTCTTAGTGTCTGTGTGGCAATGGCTCACTCACCCGTTTCGTTTAAAATACATTTCCCCAATACTGTTCTTTATCATGTACCTATTCTACTGGATAAAATATTCTTTTCTCGTTTCTCTATTGTTTAGCTGTGGCTGAACAAGTCATCTGGTTAACAAGGAACAGATATGTCTATGAGCACTCATCTGATCCTTTTCTCAATGTCTTTCACCAGATGCAGTACTGCATTGGCATCTGTATAAAACTGATTTCCATTGTCTCTCTTTCTCAGTCATGTTTTGATAAATTCTGGAGCCCTTGCAACTCTCCTCTTTTTAAAATTGTTCACAATTCCATACATCTTTCAGTTTAATTTTTTCTTGATTACCTTTTACTCGTCCTTCAAGGGTTCTCTTGTACATAATTCTGTCGTTGCATTCTTAATTTTATGTAATGTTCTCTGTAACTGTGGTTCTCAATTGTTACCTTTTGTCAATTTTGCTAATTTTTGTGATATTGTAATTTTCATATTGTTGTTATTTGTTGCTTGTATTTGGTTATTTACTGTCATTTGTTCTGATGTTGTTTTTGTCTTTTGTATATTATTGTCAATAAAATTTCAAAATTGTATCATACTTTACCCTTGGATTCGTATGATGCCTTCCCTACTAATTACTCTGACCATGACATGTAGTCATCAATTGTATGCAGGGTGAAGTTAGAAGCATGGGTTCTGAAAATGTATCCTTAAAGTCGGCACAGTGCTCCAGGGTACTTGTATCATCCAGAATAGAATTAAAATATTTGTTTCAATCATTAGAAGTATTTGTTGTATGTATAATAAGATAAGTATTTCAGATTTATTTATATGTCACTAGATGGCGCACACTTCATTTCCTTCGTAAAAAAAATAACATTTTTTGTTAATCAAAGTGCAGTAAGTGGATTGATTTTTCCAAAACTATTATTACTACGAACACTTCTTTGTGCCAGTAAGATTTGATACATATCCAATAAAACCCCTGTGAATTTTTAGTCCAAACTAATATAATGTCAATGTGCCATTTTGGTAATTAATTAAAGTGCAAGTTTTGTTAATTACAGATATTAGAATATAGGCAATGTATTGCATCATAACAGACACAACTATAAAGGAATTATAAAACATACATCGATCAAGGGAAAAAAGGGCAACTTTATGACAGTTGGGAATGAGTAACTTCCTCACTCCAATTTTATATTTCGTTTTTTAAATTCATTGTTTTATTTTTTATTAATTCAATAGAAATATTAATATAATACCTACTTTAATTAAGGAATGTAATGTACTCCACATTTGTTTTGCCTACTTTTAATATTATTTTACACATCATTGTTCAAATGTTATAAATCTGTCTGATTGGCATAGCTACTCTATCATGTAATTTTTGCTACATATTCACAGTGATCATGTTATTATAGTATTTGAAACCTTTGTATGTTATTCATTAATTATAAAACGATTCTTATACAAAGAAAAATTAGCAAGAATTAAATTTTTTAGAGACTCGGATTGTTTAAATAAAATTTCATATGACTATACTGATTTGATGTATGTCCCATTATAGAAATGGGGCTGTAAGGTTAAGTAATAAATTAAATATTGCAGGTAAACATATTTTCAGATGTGATATTTTGGATTTAAGGCCTAAGAAAGGAAATTGTGAAAAAATGTCCTAATGGTTAAAATAGATACACATTCATAAAGCAAATTTTAAGGAATATTGATACTATAATTTCTGTTTTCAAGTATCATTCTCTGTATATTTTCCAACACTGCCTTCTGCTTCCTAACAAATATTTCTCTAAAGTTACGTAGTAGCTCTGTAACATAAGTTTTTAAAAAAAAAACATAAGTGATTAAAATCACAGGTCTTTATTATCTATTACAACTGACTTTTGACATGTGTATCTTTAGAGTTGAGTGATTCCTTTCTTTGAAAGTATAATAAATATAGTTATAAATCACCCAAGTAACACTCTTGCTCAATCACTTATAATATACGTTTTTATGAAAGTATGAAAGTACCAGATCAGGATGCTGTAAATATTAAATACATTTGTTTATCAGTTGTTTGTGGTATAACTTTTTTTGCAATTTAATTGTGAAAGAGTAATTATTGTATGAATTTTCATAATGTGGGTATGAAGTCTGTATCTTTTATTTCTTTGTCTTAGTAGCATTTGGAACTCAAGAAACAATAATTGTATAGCGATTTATGAGAATAAATTTAATAAGGGTGTTAAATGAATTCTAAAACTAAACAATTAGCATAAATATTGAATGTAGACAATTCATAATATTATTACTAGTAGATGTCTTAATCTTTGAATGCAAATATAACTGCCATTCTAGTCAACTAAATATTTTTGAATGAACTTTACTCGTTCATACAAATTTTTGTAATCGAAGAAGAACTCGTATGTATATTTTTTTCATGCACTTTTCCCATCAAAACGACAGGAAAGAGTAATAGAGAAATAACATGTGATATTGTGAAATTCATATTCTTTTTATTTCTATTTGTAGCCTAACCTGAAGAACAAATTATAAGAATAGAAACTAATTCTCAAATTGAATACCGTTACAACTTAGAAAACAGACAGGGATCAGTTACATGTAGCTAAATGTTTTTATAACAATATAAATATTTCTCTCAATAAGAGGTGCTGGTTAATAATAAGCCGAGAACCCAATGCAAGTACAACAAAGGGAGAATGGTAAAAATACATATAAAAGCTAACATGACATTATAGGCATTATTATTTTAGTACCTACCCCTTTCTTGTGGAATTTATTAGCATTTGGTTGAGTTTTCTAATCGTTAAACAGTTTGTATTTTCAAATTTGGTGATAAATTACATACAGAAAAACTTTGTTTTTAAACATATCGAGCAGGTCGTGGCCCATGGCTAATGTACCAGACTATAGATCTGAGAACCTGCGATTTGTACCTTATTACTGCCAAAACTAAAAGTAGAACTTCACATTGTTTTATCTGTGGATACATTGTAAAGTTGACGATTACATTCCATTATCCAATTAGAGTAGTGAAAGTATTGGAAGAGTGTGATGTGGATTAGCTGCCTTCCATTTTGTCTATCACTGTAAAATTATGGACTATCGCGGATAACCCTCGAACACCTTTGCATATAATTTAATAAACGAAGAAACTATAAATGTTGCCCGAGTTTTTCTATACACACTACAATCCTGTACTTATTAACATCTAGGGCAAATCTTAGTATTGAACACACACACGTTCATAGCAAACTATAAATTTTTGACCACGGTGTCACTAAGTAGGTGAAATACAATAAATACGTTTAAATAAGAGGAACTGTTTTCACTATCGTATTTCCATATTATTAGTAAAATTAAGAAATGGTATGAAGTGAAGAATTAATAAAATATTAAACTTCAGAATATGGTTATATTAGAATGTTATATTAGCTAAATTATGAATATATATATATACATACATACACACACACACACACATTATTTGTTTCCTGTACACTATCATTATTTTCTTGATCATGCGATTGTTTCACACCTTTAAATTGTTATATATTACACATTAACATGAGTAATGTTTCTTTCACTACTGTGCGTAATGTGTGCGTTAATCTAAGCTGTTCAGTTTTAACAACGAGTCATACATTTAATCAAATATTTTAAATAAACGGATGTCCCAAGTTATCAGTAAGACGTTAGTACCCTAGTATTGTTTTTATTTTACTATTTCTCTATGTTAAAAATATTCAAAGGTTATTATCGATACTCACTGATCTCTTAAATTTACTCTAGAAAAAACGATAATTACAACTTTTGAAGTGAATATTGACTTATGATGTCTGCTATGTAAATAGCATGAATATTTGAAACATGCTATCATTAGGAATACTTGATCTGAAAAACATTTAATAAGACAAATGGAGGCAAAGGACCAGAAGAAGGGCAGACAGTAAGCAGCCCAAAGTCTCTTATACTCTTTAGTAAATAGGGATATTAAACTTTAGTTTTAGCACTCAAACAGCTGAATGTACGTAACGATAACGACTTTGCCACATCCTACCTCAACATTTATTTGAAATTTTTCTAGTTGAAGTAAGCTCAAATCTAGTACGGTACTTATCTTCTTGTTTACTGAATGCCCCGTTATCAAGTCTAGCAGTGTATTCTTCTTGTAGTCCATTAAACGTCCGGTTGAAAACCAGCGCTGTAATGTTCCTCCAGTCACGAAGTTTAGCACCGTATGTTTTTTTTCCTATTTCATTAAATGTTCATTTTAAGTTTCTAATATTAGACTGTTTTTCTAGTTTACTAAATGATCCATTAATAACTGTATCATTGTATTCTTATTCTAGTTTACTGAACGTGCAGTTGAAAAGTCTAGTGATGTACGGTTCTTGTAGTTCACCAGGTGTGTACAGTTACAAAGCCTAGCATTTTACGATTCTTCTAAATTTCTAGTTGCCAATTATAGGAATGAGCGGTTCTTCTAGTTTACGAAGTATCCAACAGTTTTTTACTAGTATGGTGTTGCTTCGTATAGTTAGTGTCTAGCTAATTAAGTGTATCTTGTTATCAAATTTAACACAGTAAGTTTGTTTTAATGTACAGTTGCGAAGTCTGTTACTGCAATCTTCTTAAGTATTTATCTAGTTTTCTCTACCAATTTCAGTACTTTATCACTATTCTAGTTGTGTTTTTTTTGTGTCTAATTACCAACTTTATTTCTACACTCTTATTTTGGTAAACCTAGTTTCCAGTTTTCAAACTTACAATATTTTTCTTCTAGTTTACTATCTGTCCAATTGTCATTTCGTGTTCAAGTATGACTAGTATGTTAGATGTTTGTGCATACTGTTGTTTTTATTTATTTGAAAGTTGTAACTAATATGAAACTAACCCTTTTGTTGAGAAACACCTAGCAAAACTCCAAATGAACAAAACAATATCTCATCATTTAATGTTACTATTGTTACACCTCCGTTCGTTAGTTAATTTTCCGTAAAAATTCTTTCCGAAGAAACTTTACCGATACAAGTCCTTTCTTAAATAAAACTGATTTATTCTTTCTAAATACAACTTTGCAATACACTTAATTTCCACGGTCACGCTATAACAAACGCTATAATTCACAACGAACGTCTCACGTGCTCAACAATACATCTCTGTCCGCAGTTCAATTACACATTGTTGCCGTCACGTCTTGACCGTCTTATATGTACAAGAATACCGAAATCTTTTAACCTTCCGAGGCTTCATGAACGTTCTAGAAGCGCGTGACGTGTTACTAGCGTCACGTGACCTCCGCTGTCGTAACACTATCAATGTTTCTGTATTGTTGGAGGGAGATGAAAGAAGTCAACAATATCGTCGTGTTCTAGAAAGGTTGCAAAGAAATTGAAACTTGTTTTCTTTGTTACATGAAATATATAATTTAACAATGGTACTGATGTTAGTAAAGTACTTAAAAGCAGCGATATAATGTTGGTAGGTCGATCATAAAGGCTGGCAGATTACTTATTATCGAATTTTACCACTTTCACGGAATTCCACCTACCATTAAAATTTGAGAAAATTTTTAAAATGTTAAGGGTAGGCATAATATAGTATTAGAGTTTATATAATACGAGTGGTGTATTTAAAAGTATTCTACTGCTACACTAACCCAATATTTGTCTTACAATTTATCACAGAGTTACGCTTCTTTCAGATTATTGCAGTTCTCGTTATTGATCTCAAAGAATATGTATGATATTTTATATCTATTTATGTATGTTGAAGTATACGTATAGCCATATTCCTCTTAATTAGATGTTGTCTTAGAACCAGTTTGTTTACATTTCTATAATTATTTTAAATTTTCTGCATCATTTGAGTTAGTTCTAAAATGGTTTAGTGTTATAAACACAGCAACTGTTACAGGCCACATTATTGGACAATTTAATATTTCGGTACTACTAGACATGTTCGTGCGTTGTCTTGCGGGCTCTCTAGCTCGTTTGCCTTATCTCTGTTCTACTAGAAATGTTCCTGCGTTATTCTTGTTTGCTTTATGTAGTGAAGCTTCTTGACCCATCGATATTTGTTAGTGTGAAACATGATCAACAACGTCGTACCTACAACTATTATCTTAACGAAGAAAATTTGTTTAACAAATACCCAATAATACGGTGTTATAGATGTCACGTGATTCGATTCTGTACGGTAGGTTAGTGGCTAAGTATTGACATAAGCTTTTCTCTTCTATCTGTAGTTTGTACGAACGATAGAACTTGTATTTTTATATTAACAGTATAGTATTCTCAACAGTGAGTGTGACCATCTTTACCTATAAACATTTCAATGTCGTAACAGAGTAAATTTTTCACGATTCTTGATCTCTGATAATGAAGATAAGGCAAACGAGCTAGAGAATACTGTATTTGTGTAAGTTTCTAAATATATTTAAATGTTTGTTCTTACTTGTCCTTCTTTTCAGTATTAGTACCTTTATGCATTTGACATGTATTGTTACATGAAAAGCGAAAATTTGGTCCTTTCTGTTTAAAAATAGCTTGATATAGGCCATCTGTTCAGGTTATACCTTGACAACGCCGGGTAAGGACGGCTAGTTCAAAATAAAAGTACCCTTTTTTTAACTGGTGTTTCAACACATATTTTTTAACTTCAAAGTTTAACTCCGTTCTCACTAGAATGTAATAAGTTTAACCTTATTTTCAAATTGTTATATTGTGATGTACAATACATCACAGTTTATGTTTTATAGTAAAGATAAGAAAAAGATAAATGTTTTCTAGTAAAACTAGTAACTTTACTGTATTTTGGTGGAAACATCTCATGTTATAGACTAGAGTAACACTAACTTGATAAAACGGCTAGATTTAAAATTTCATTACATATCAGAGAAACTATCGAAATAAGACAAAAACAACAAAGATATCGTATCAAACAAGGAAGCTGGTCCAGCTCTAGAAATAATAAAGTACTGTTTTGTAAATCTGAGTAATTTAAGTCTAGATGGCGCTACAGGAATGTAAATAACTAATATGGGTATATAAGTCTCAATGAAACCTTACCCATATTTCCAGCAGCTGGTGTCGGAATCGTGATCAGTTTCTTTTATTTTTCAATATAGTTTATTTGACTTATTTTCGGATTTTGTATTAGAGTGAAGAGCGTCTTTCAGTAACGTTTTAATCTCTGCCAGTATAGTCGCTAAACGGTGATGATACAATTGGTATTATGACATGTAATGTGTTTATGGATATAGCTACTGTTAGTAATGCTGGTATGTTGCATGCTGCGTATTCACGGTATAGATGTACCTCGTGCAAGTGAGTGTGAAGTGACGTTTGGTTTAGTATCGGTCACAGATTTAGTTATTGATCATAGTTTAACTGTTAATGATGACCATCATATGGTGAGTGGTGTTTATCATCAGGTTCTTAAGTTCATTTTTGTGAGTATCTGAATACATTGGCGATAATGTGTTGTTGGATCAGTTAGAAAAATTTAATTATGATACAAAAAAAAAGTGGGACGATTGCGTGGAAACGAGACAGTGGCGTTTATCTAGGTACTACTAGACATGTTCGTGCGTTGTCTTGCGGTATCTCTAGCTCGTTTGCCTTATCTCGGTACTACTAGACATGTTCGTGCGTTGTCTTGCGGGCGTATGTGGTTTCGATGTAAAATTAAATCCTTAATTTTACAATGTATTATTTGTAGGATGAAAAATTCCTTTGTTTTTCTCTACATAATATCATTAATTGTATTGTTTTTATGTTTAGGCCTCTTAGCGACTTAGCGGTATATATACAGATAGCCCATTGTGCTTAACTTCAAACAAACAAACGTTATGTTTATTGATCGAAGTAATCGATTTATAGTCTATATTCATCATATTTCTATGTATTCAATAACTTTAATACCAGATATCAGTTATTGTCACGACTGTTGCCTATATAACTATCTTAAAATGGAGTTCCACAGTTAACGAATTTTTATCGTTCAGTACATTATTGCCCGATGAAGGCCCCTGTAAGAGGGCCGAAAGTACGGAAATAAAAGTATTTTAACGTAGATAAAAGTCCGTTTATAATTTTACATATTAATTAACCTACGTTATGAGTTTTAAACAACATTTATTAGGAGCAAGTTAAGCATGACTAAAAATATCGCTTACTTTTTGTAATACTCTTCCTGAGTAGGAGTTTCCTCTCCTCTCACTTTCTGGTGAAACTTACAGCTGCACTGCTCATTTAAAAATGATTTTTGTAAAATGACTGGGAAAAGTTTTGCATTATTCATTCGTATCTCCTTCAATTTTCTTGAAATATTTTAAAATAAAAGTCATTGTTACCTGTGCAGCGAAAAACAAATTTGACCTTATTTCAATTTTTTTTTCGCTGCATGTGTAATAACAAATTTTATTAAAAAATATTGTTTATCAATTTGAAAATCAAAAATAAAAACGAACAAACATTCAAATATAACCATTTCTGCCAATAATATAAAATCTAACACTTTTATGCGTGTTTTTTTTTAAAACCTGTTGTGAGAAACTTATTATTATTAAAACACTTAACAGTTTGCTCTACCAAGCGACAGATGGCAGCATATAATTCTTTTTATGGCTTAAAGGCAAAATTATAGGCTAAAAAAAAAGGCCAAATGTTTTTGAAGAAAAATAATACTCAGGTGCATACCCTCAGAATTCCCTTAGTATGCGTGAAAAGTTTCAGGTCTCTACGTTCTTCCCCTTGGAATTATGGCGCTGACTGACTGACACACATATACAGGCTGATTTATTATTGTTGCGTCAGCGAGGTCACGT
>NW_013672570.1:0-1886 GCF_000517525.1 Limulus polyphemus
AAACAGTCTGCACAAAGGTTAATAAACAGTATATAGAATTATATAGTTACGAAAGTTTTGGAGAAGTTAAAATGACACGTATTTTTGTTACAAAACTTTGTAAGATCCATGATACTGAAACTACACAACAGAATACGCAAGTTACAAGATTTAATATAACTCTGTTTTTAAGTTTATATAGAATTATATAGTTACGAAAGTTTTGGAGAAGTTAAAATGACACGTATTTTTGTTACAAAACTTTGTAAGATCCATGATATTGAAACTACACAACAGAATACGCAAGTTACAAGATTTAATATAACTCTGTTTTTAAGTTTATATAGAATTATATAGTTACAAAAGTTTTGGAGAAGTTAAAATGACATATATTTTTGTTACAAAACTTTGTAAGATCCATCATATTGAAACTACACAACAGAATACGCAAGTTACAAGATTTAATATAACTCGGTTTTTAAGTTTATATAGAATTATATAGTTACGAAAGTTTTGGAGAAGTTAAAATGACATGTATTTTTGTTATAAAACTTTGTAAGATCCATCATATTGAAACTACACAACAGAATACGCAAGTTACAAGATTTAATATAACTCGGTTTTTATAGGTGGTTACAGTTTTTATGTACTGAGAATTAAAAATTTCTTTTACAGCAAAATATACTCCTGCGAAACAAAGCAACAAAACGTCACCTGATTTATCACCAAGTTCAAATACGCAAAATACTGGATCTAGTGGGTGAGTCGTTAACCAGTGGTTGACAGTGAGTTTTGTAGCTTTTTATTTGGTTTCAATAAACACTTTAAAAATCTACCTTTTGAAATATCAAGATCCGAAGTTACATTTTCAAATATGTTGTAGGTGGTATTTTGGTAAAACTTTCATAGAGGTCTAAAGAATAAGTGTGTCTAAACTTTGTGGAAGTTTAAGGGATGTTTTTATTATTTCTTAATTCAGTATCTTCTTTTTTTAACCTTCAGGTGTGGAACCGGTAGCAGGTCGGGAGATGTGATTGATGACATAGAAAGCATGTTGGCCAATTTATCTAATCAGCTAGATGCTATGTTAGAGACTGAAGCAAGTGGATGAAGGAAAACTATTGTATAACATCAATATTCAAGTTAATATCACAGTGTTGTAGGAAAACTATTGTATAACATCAATATTCAAGTTTATATCACAGTGTTGTAGGAAAACTATTGTATAACATCAATATTCAAGTTTATATCACAGTGTTGTAGGAAAACTATTGTATAACATCAATATTCAAGTTTATGTCACAGTGTTGTAGGAAAACTATTGTATAACATCAATATTCAACTTTATATCACACAGTGTTGTAGGAAAACTATTGTATAACATCATATTCAACTTTATATCACACAGTGTTGTAGGAAAACTATTGTATAACATCAATATTCAACTTTATATCACAGTGTTGTAGGAAAACTATTGTATAACATCAATATTCAACTTTATATCACAGTGTTGTAGGAAAACTATTGTATAACATCAATATTCAACTTTACATCATGCAGTGTTGTAAATGTATTCTACAACAAATATAACTAGAAATCTCGTAATAACTGATACTTCTATCTTATTAAACCATGTTACAATTACTGATATACACCAAGAACTGCTTCAGTTTTATATCAAAAGTATTCTTTTTAAAATGTTGATTTTTTTTATTTTTTTTATGTATAGTTATGAAGCAAATGGTGAGTCAACAGTGTATCCTAATAACAGTGTTACAAGTTTGTTGATACTTAATTTGAACCCAGATTTTTATGTAGTTCAAATTAAGTATCTACAAACTTGTAACACTGTTATCAGGATACACTGTTGACTCACCATTTGCTTCATAACAACAGATTTTTATGTA
>NW_013672570.1:2886-6701 GCF_000517525.1 Limulus polyphemus
CAGATTTTTATGTAGAGAGCTTGAATGTTTTTGTGTATTTGAAAAACAAGAGATAATTATAACCTCAAAGCCTTATAAGGAAAGGTTCTATTGAAATTAACAGATAATAATAATTCTGTGGCTATTTAATTTAAAAAGTATCTTCCATGCTTGGCTTCCAATAAGTTTTGGAATTGATTCTATAAATCAAAAATTTGTTTTATATAAAACAAATGATTTTCGTTAGACTGTACTGAATTTATATATATATACGTGTCTTCTTTTCTTATGGGACAAAGTAGTTAAAAGAAATTACTTTTGTTATTTGAGATTATTAATTATAGAAGTCTCCTGTACATAGATTACGTCATATAATGATAAAATTTGATTATGTGGATATGTTTTAGACTGTATAAAAGTTTGGTTATTTATTTACATCTTCCCCTTAACAAAAAAATATCTAATGCAGATATGACTTGAATTTGGTGTTGGCTACATAATATTGGGCTGAATACACAATGAGAGCATTGTGTTAACACTTGAAGAAACACTAGCACTACAAGAATAAGAGAGAGATAGACCTCTCTCTCTCTATATATATATCTACTCTTGAACTTTCAGTGTCTGTAATATTGGTGTACACGACAGTGGAACATTCACCATGAGGATGTATGTAAATAAGTTATTAGTCTGTAAAGAAAATTCTTCGTGAATGGTACATTATAGGGGGAATGGGAATTGATAACTTAAATGTTACCAAATAATTTACCATGGTAAACTAGATTTTTTGTTGTTGTTGTTGTTCTTGATGGTAATTTAAATTCTTGACCAGCAAGCTCACTGGTTGATTTATTCTACAGCCGAATTTTGTGTAGTTCTTTAGTGTTGTTGCTTACTGTATGAAGCTATTTGAATAAAAGTAACTAGTTTCTGGATTTTGTAATCTGTATAATCTCTGTATTTCATTTTTTTTTTTTAAGATAAACTTTACACACTTTGATGATAGAATATTTAACTTTGGTTAGATCCTACAAGTTACCATTACGGATATTTATTTGTGACATTTTACGTGCAAACTGTATGAAATTAGAAACTTGAAGCAACCAATTAAAAGAAAAAAAACAATTTTTCCATAAAGAAAATTACACTGTTTCATTACATGCTAACTTGGAGAAGAACGTTTTAAAATCTCAGAATAAGATTTAAAAAAAAATACAGCATGTTTTACTCTACAATATAAATGTAGTTTGTCAACATACATCTTGAGGTAACAGTTGATAGTGACTTGGGGAGATGGCTCTCACAGTATGTCAGAATATACTAAATAGACCTAATGAAAAAACTCGTAAAAATCACACAAGATTTCAGAGTATTTATTCTGCATTTATTTTAATTAGTGTATTTAGTAAATCTATTTCTTACCTGCCCAATGTCAAATGAATCTGTCATCTGGTTTTATTTATTTCTCCTGTTTTTTTTGTTTTTTTTTTCGTTTGCAGCCGCAACACCAATGTTTCGTCCTGATTAAAAAGGAGCGTTTTGGACACAGTTGTTTGAAAACATGTCCAGACCAGTTGTTGAGTTCTGGTGTTTAAAGAAACGCTTCATGGCCACTAATATGTGATAGAAATTTAGAAAGAGGCTTAAAACGCTATTTTTACACGCATCTAACTTGAAATCCGTAATGGACTAATTAAGAGATTGAGTGATTTTTATCACTATTATTAAACCTATTGGTTTTTCTGAAGACAACTGTGGTTTCTAATAATTGTTTATTTTATCACCATAATAATACAAAATATATTTAATCATGATTATTACAGTCTTAAATATTCCGAGATATTTACTTCGGTACAAATAATAGAAGTTTCACACGCATGTAAGAAATTTATCATAATACATGTAATTTACCCATGACGTAAGAGGGCGCTCCATAACACTCTCATACAGTCAAATGTTAAAGTTTTAATTAATTGATAAATTGAAACAGCAAACTCGGAGTACACGAATTAATCATTAACAACATTGGTTACTTACTTGATACAACAGCGAAGATAAATTTCTACAGAACAAAATACAATCTCGTATCACGAAGTATATGTTGAAAGCTATATGTCGTCTGTCAACAGCTCTACCTCCAACTTATTGTGTACGTTTACCTTGCGGTAAGAATTTATTTCATAGAAAATCTAAAGTGATATTTCATTAGGGTTGGAATAAGTAGTGATTACTTTGGAAAAACGTCTCTCCTGATGTAGCCGTAAAAAAATGTTCTTCATGGTGAATCATTTATACAGAGTAACTTGAACGTTTTTTTTTTACTAAGAGGTAAGATTACTAGGGTAGATTTTTCATACCAAGAAACACTAAAGTCTCTCTCTCTCTTTAATGTGTTTCGCCAGATGTTTGATCCAGTGGAAAATACAATAAAACACTGAGTCGAGTAGGAAGAGGGGTACCTGGAAAAGAAGAAGATGAATGAAGCACCTGCTTTGCATGTAGAGCATTAGATCCTTGTCAGTGAACTATACATACATTGCCAAGCAGCAAGATAAGAAAAGTATATTGGTTCTTACCAATGGTACAACAAGTGCAGGAGAGCCAACAGAGGGCAGTAATTACTGCTCCTAAAACTCTGGAAAATTAGAGAACCCCAAGTCGGATCTGGTCAACAACTCGGGGAGTTCAATGAACAACTTTCACTCAAAAGTGTGGTGGTCAACACACAGCTCTCTCAAAGCTCAGGGAGTCTTGGCAAGTGCCTGTAGGAGTACAATGGCCAGAGAAAAAGTTCCAGGCTGATACATGAGTGTCCAGAACACTGGTAGATCTTGTAGTATATCAGGTTCTCCAAGCAAAATCATCACTAAAGCCAGTTGACGTGAACTTACTTCTGGTGGATGAAAATGTCACGCTCTATGTCTAGAAGTTTTGCTGAAAGTAGCTATCACTGATATCAGCTCCGGATGGACTTAGTGTATTGTTATCTGATGTTAGTCAGATCAAGTCTGGGGAGAGTAGACTGCAGAAGTGTGTATGGGAGAGGAAATCACAGAACCCCACGGTGTTCCATGATTTATTATTGTGTCGGTGCTCATGCATAAAATAGACTGTTTACTGTTAAGAAAACAAAAACATTAGTTTGGGAAGTTATCTGTCTGGGTTGAGAGGGGGAGTGAAGTCCCAGTGTTATTCTGATATTATGAATGACTGGTTGTCCAGCTGAAAGCTGGGGTGGTCGTCAGCGCAGCTTGTGAAGTGGAAGTACTTGATGCTATCAGCTGTACTAGGGTCGCATCCATTGTGTCACGTCCAAAAACAAATACATACTTACCAACACATCTGAAATCGCTATTTGAGGATAATGCAGACAATCTAGAATCGACAACAGCAACTTAGTGAATTACTGGAATATGCTGATGTATTTATGGGACCAGATGGCTGACTGAGTTTATCAGCAGTCACATAACGTCCCATGGATACAGATGACACATTTCTAATTTAAAAACCACTGCACATGCTTCCTTGAAGCAATAGGGGTGTATGTAGCCAGTGCTGATGTACAGAGGATGTTAAAAGATGGTATCAAACATAGAGCTGGGCAATTAGTGCTATTTGCTTACTGACTAATCAACAGTCCTACTAATCAATTACATTTGCTTAAATGATTAGTAAAAAGTTGGCAGCAGGTGAGTTGCCTTCCTTTTAGTCAGCAGTTTAAAATCAGTGACAGTGGCATATAGCTAAAAAAGTTGGCAGAAGGTGAGTTGCCTTCCTTTTAGTCAGCAGTTTAAAATCAGTGACAGTGGCATATAGCTAAAAAAGTTGGCAGAAGG
>NW_013672570.1:7287-11623 GCF_000517525.1 Limulus polyphemus
AGACAGGGTGAGCAAGTTGGGTAACGAGCGAATCGCGAACACTCACACCCTAAGTCACTTAAGATAAACAAACTTGAAATAAAAAACAGCTTGTAAGGCAATTGGACATAGCAAAGACAGGGTGAGCAAGTTGGGTAACGAGCGAATCGCGAACACTCACACCCTAAGTCACTTAAGATAAACAAACTTGAAATAAAAAACAGCTTGTAAGGCAATTGGACATAGCAAAGACAGGGTGAGCAAGTTGGGTAACGAGCGAATCGCGAACACTCACACCCTAAGTCACTTAAGATGAACAAACTTGAAATAAAAAACAGCTTGTAAGGCAATTGGACATAGCAAAGACAGCCCATCAAGTATGTTTATGCTTAACAACAAACATAATAGCAATATTTTGATTACTTGCATAGTTGGCATAATCAATAATAATAATTAGAAACCTTAATTTTGATTATTTGATTATTTTTATGACAATCAATTTAATCATAATTTCAATTAATCAATTGTAGGAATAATCGAAACATTAATAACTGGGAAACTAATTTCATTTAATTGCTTACGACAGTCGAATTAATCATAATTTTGATTAATCAATTACTTTACGTGAGTAATCGATTAAATCACCAGATCTAATCATAAAACCTTCAGAAAGTGCTTGGTTGTCACCAGTAAAGATTGTTATAGAAAATTAATCATGCCCAGGTTTTGCATTGAACTTAGATGTATGAATGTTGTAACTTGCATTGATGTTTTCCCATTACTGTGAACAAATAAACATCTGTACACATTGAATAGAGCCCATTGGTTTAATATATTACACACGACATCCATATACTGCTTAGTCGAGATGGATGATGATAACAGACCCAAGATTGCTTTCAGCACAAGAGATGACTTGCGTGAGTTTCACATCATAGTGTCGAATCTGTGCAACTCAACTGGCATTTTTGAGAGTCTAAAATGTATCTTATACCAAAGGATCTGCAATGTGAAAAATTGCCTAATATACGTCAATGACATCTTAGTGTTTGGTTGTACATTCAATTCTATGCCTGAGAATCTTAAAATGGAATTCCATCAGATAAAAAAAAATAGGCTCAAAATTGAAGCCTATGAAATGTGTGTTCAAGCTCACAGAAGTGGAAATTCCTACTGATATTGTGTGTACAGAAAGGAGTGTTCACAGATCCTGTAAAGATAGCAATGATGCAAGATTTGCCTCACCCTGTAACCAACAAGAAATCCACATTTTCTCCATAGTCATGTTACCAGTAGTTTGTGGCCAGCTTCTCCAGAACTGTCTCATCGTTATCAACTCTCACTAAAACAGAGATACATTTCAAGTGGAGTGAGGAAGGCAAGCAAGAATCCCAGTCCTTGAAGTATACTTTTGTGGAAGCCCCGGTGTTTTTGCATTCATGACAGGGTCGTGAGTTCCTTCTAGACACCAACACCAGTGACACTGGAGTCGAAACAGTGTTATAATTCATTGTACTTGCAGGATGGAGTGCAATGACAGAAGAGGTACTATGATAAAACAGTGAGAGAATGAATGTACCAAAGTGGAGACTGGGTATGGCTTTGGTGTGTGCCAACAGTATGGAAGCCTCTTGGCTCCAGCTAGACAAGATTTCCTCTTGTGCTCTGATGAGTTGGTCCATTGACATATGATTTACAGCCAAGGAGCATACAAAAGCGAATATTTCCCGCTGACCATTTCCATTCATACATAACCAATAACCTCTGATGATCTGGTTTGACCAAGAGGAGGTAGTCTAGTCAGATGAATCCATTGTTTTATCATACTCTGAACCTGAAGATGAGAAGGAAAAAAGCCGAGAGTACTTATCTAGCTGTTCAGAATGTTTGGATGAACAAGCACAATTTCAAAGGATTATGGAACTACTACCACCAATCTCCCAATTGATATGGCTGGATTAAGCCTGATCATCAAGAGATAGGACAATGACTCACTGTAAATTCATTGACTAAGAGAAAGTGGCGTTTCTTGTTTTTACAAGCTATCAAGTGATGTTAATCATACAATATATGTGCTACATTGTGTGATTACCACAAAGCTAGAGCTAGTAGATGTAATACCTACTATATCAACAGTTACCACATCTGAAAATGATGGTTAGGAGTTCAAAAACTCAACTGAAAGGGCTTTATAATCTTTGCTTTCCAAACTATTAAGCGATTTTTCAAATGTTTCACAAGAATCGCTTACTTCATCCAGTTGAATAGTGAGACCTATGTAGAATACCACAAATTGCTAATTTTTTCTAATATACCTGAAAGACATATAACTCCTCCAACTGTAGTGAGGGAGTTGTGCTTCATCATAGTGTACAGTGAAATATGTTATATTAACAATATAAGTATTAATCTTGGCTTACAAGATTTTTAGCTGAATTCTGTTGGTAATTATTTCGTAATGCCTGAAACATAAAAGGTATTGAGTGTGATGGCTCCTAGATGGCGGCACAATACTGTACCACGGATTTCAAAATATAGCCTGCCGTGGTATAACCCAAGACAGTTACTACATAATTTGAGGGGAGTTGGAGGCATTCTGTTGAAAATTATTAATGTATGTGGCAATGTATAATGAAGGTATATGTGCATTGTTCCACACACGTGTAGGAACATTACATGTTATCATTCATGAATGTTGTATAAAACAGACGGACCATTTACACAACCATTAAGCTATCTATACACGAATGAAAGCAAAGGATTTAATTTGAATGTTAAGACTTTGAGTTATGAGATTAACTGTGATTACTGGTCTGTGAGATATTATTTGAAGACACAGTGTGCACATTATTGTCATTTAACTTTAACATTAGTGTTTCAATTTTATTTTTAAGCTTCGAAGTTTTAGTTTATTTACAGTAACAACTCAACTGGTGAAAGCAAGGTGAAGACTTTGTTGAAGAGCTATTTATCAGTTCGACACATGAAATATACATGTAATCTTGTTTAGCTTTGTTTTTGTTTTGTAGTGTGGACATGTTCAATTATCGGTGTCGAGTCTCTTCTTCTTGACAATTCTGGTTGTAGATCGGATAAATCAGTATCTTCTGTATTCTACGAACCTACAGTCAGCGACCCTAACCCTAACTGACTGCTTTGCTGGAAACCCATTTTACCGGGAATACCACAAATCTGCAAATAGAAGCATTAGTACATAATTGAAATGCTAACATGACGCGCACAATAATCAATTTATTCAATGCTGTTATACTCTATGTAGGCAAGGATGGTTGCCCTTTGGTGGAACCCATTCATTTCCCTCGGTGAGATTTGGGTTTTGGTCCCGAAAATGCTGGAGTAAGGCCCTAAATACTTGAAAAACATAATTAGTATGCGCATCATGTAAGTATTACAGTTATGTACCAATATTATTATCTTTTTATGTGCATCACCTTATACTTGTTTTTTTTTCTTTTATCGTAGCATCACTGTGCCGTCTGTCTGCCAGTTTTCATATTGATGCTATCTGCTATTAAGACAATATTATTTTTCCTTAAATTAAAAAACAAATTAAATCCCGACTATGGCGCTGTTTGTGACGGCGTGCGAGTGATATGTTTTTATTTCATATTTAAAAGAATTCTTCGTAAAGGACATCTAAAATTAGTTTCAGTAAGTGTATAAAAAAGTACAAGTAAGTTCAAGTTTTTCCATTATTTCGTATTTTGAAAGTTTCCACGTGAAAAACTCGTAGAATGTGCTAACTTTTTGTATTAGGAGCCTACTTTAGTTTTACTAATGTCGACAATATAACTATAACTGCTACTACTAGTACTATAAAAATAATATTATAACAGATTTAGAAATGTCGGAACTATCAGATGACAGGATTCATTAATAGATAAGTTCAGTCATACATAAGTTTCTTAATGTAAGACTAAGAAAATGGAAATCGGGAATTGAGCAGTATATTATATAGACATAATGTTGTGTCAAAGTGAAGTTTTAACTAATTTTTTTAAAGAATGTGATTAAAAAATGAGCTTTCTTTTTTTTAGTACCACGTAACTGAAGGCAGTACGTCGATGCCATTTTGTTATTTTTCCCTAAAGGTTCTTAACCCTTAATTCAGTGTTGGAACATACAGTTCTAAAATATAGTGCTACATGACACTTTAACAAACTAATAATGGTTGGAGACGGCTTGAATGGGTAATGAAAAAAACTTTAATATAAGTTTAACATAACAGCAAATGTACAACGTTTCAACAAGGTTTTGTCATCATCAGGTATCATCATTTTGTCGATGTATTCTGAATTGTTCATGATGACAGTGGTGTTGCCTTTATCAGCTTTTA
>NW_013672570.1:12306-19419 GCF_000517525.1 Limulus polyphemus
CATCAGGTACCTTGTTGAAACGTTGTACATTTGCTGTCATGTTAAACTTATATTAAAGTTTTTCTTCATTACCCATTCAAGCCGTCTCCAGCCATTGTTAGTCTCAAAGTGGGTTCCTCGTCATTGAACTTTTGCTGTCTTAAAGAATTACCAGTGCATTCAGTCTTTTGAGGTCACTCTCTGTCATTCCAGGCTTGTAACTACATGTAATAAGAAATGGTTGTGAAATGTAAGCTAATTGAATCAGAAATTTTAGGTTTAGTTTGTTCTGCCATTTGTAGGTGAACTTAGAATGATCCCTAACTGTTTTATATCTTTGTATATTGAGTATTCTGTCATAATCGCATGACAACAGTTTTGTGTATCAAAACAAGTGAAACAAAATAAATACAGGAAATATATCTTATTAAAAAAGTCAATTTTTTTAAAGAAGCTGTTGTATTGTGGTGTTATTCTTGATCAACAGTCATGATGTATGTTTGTTTATATATATATATGTAGAGAGAGAGAATTTTTTTTTGTGTGTATGTTGCAGAAAATGCCTCTTTTTGGCAGCAAGTTCTCCCCCAAAAAGACAACTCCACGAAAATCACCATCTCTCTCTAACCTTACTCAGAGTTTAGACCCTGGTCATACTCAAGAGGAACTGGGTCTTAACTATGGACCAATTAAGCTACGCCTTGGAAATCAACAAGCTAAATTTGAAAATGGACAATGGGTTACAGGTATTTAAAGATGAAAAGATTTCAACAACTAATAACGACAATAGTCTAACTGATAGTCTACTGTCTCAAATTCATTCTCACTGTTGTCTTTGTTTTACAGATATAACCCACAAAATTAACCTTCCATCCATCAGGAACTTGCCTACTGTCTAGTGGCAGTTTAATATTTGAATACTGACCTCTGTTGGCTAAATAGTAGACAATGTTTTGAGCACTGATTGGCTTTTACATTCTCATGTCTATGAAATTGTTGTCTTTAAGTCATTCCCATTTTTAAAACACAATTTGTAACCTTTGGAGTAGCAAACAAGTTAAATATTGAAAAGTTAAGAAAAAACTCCTTCAGATTATTCATATATATATCTAGAGTATTAATAACCAAATTATTTAAACTGAAAAAAAAACCCAGAAAAGTTTATAATAGAAATGAGCTATTTGTGTTCAAGCTAATGAAATTTGGTTTAAATGTTTTCTTAATAATAATTATGGTTATATTTACAAATTATGAAAATGTTCCAATCACAAAAGTTATGCACTAATATTTTCATGAGTTCTTTATGAAGTTTACTCCTTATGAACTGTATAATATTAGTTTATTTAATAAAAACTGTAACATTTTGTTAATAAATTAGTATATATTTACATCTTACGAAGACAATCCTTACCCGAGTCAATTCGATAGGACTTAGAATACAGACTGCTATAGAGTGAGAAAACATGCATGTAAGTTGTATATTTAAGGAAAGATTTATTTATCGAGCAATGGGATTTATCATGATTTTCAAAAAAAAGGAATTAACATATCATTGTAGACAGGAATTGGAGACTTATTTTCCAGTTGTTTATCTGTAATGATAATGTAAGTTGTATATTTAAGGAAAGATTTATTTATCGAGCAATAGGATTTATCATGATTTTCAAAAAAGGAATTAACATATCATTGTAGACAGGAATTGGAGACTTTTTTCCAGTTGTTTATCTGTAATGATAATGGGCGTTTGAATAATTCCTCTGTAGTTTCATTGTAAGGACTTAGATCGTATTAGAGTATCATATTAATTCTGTTTAGTCTCTTCATTATAAGCTCTGGACAAGTTGGAAATGAGCACAAAGAAATGCTTCTTGGATGAGGATAATTTCTATTTTACAATAGAGAGAGAGAGAGATGGATAATCAGGGGGGGGGTGGTTACAAACTTTGTAAAAACTTGTCTTTCTCTTATATATAGCTCTTCCCCCCCCCTCAATTTTCGTGGCACAAAAATATATGTATATAAGCCAACATTAAAAGTTGCACTTAACAAATGAGCAGGAAACATAACAATAGGTGGAACTGTAACTGGCTAAGTAATGTTACCGGTTAACAATGTTAAGTTTGTACCTGGGCATGTATTATCTGAGTTCCTGTGACGTATTGTATATTAAAAAATCTATTGTGTCTGCTGTCTAAAATACTGCTTCTGATGATAGCCCAAGTTTAGACACAGTGTGGTCACACTGCAAGATCTCTATGTTTATGTAGATCACTATGTACGAGTAGGTCAGTATATCTCAGCCCCATGTTAAATAATTTGCTTATGATAGTGTTTTTTTACAAGGAGTAAGATTAAGGAATCCATGTTCGTTTGTTGTAACCATATATTTATCATAAATGTTACACGAAGAGAAGATTAAGAACATTTTGATTACGTTATACAAGATATGAGATGATTGTAGATTACAAGTTACCGTGAAATGTACATTTACGGTAAGTTATTGAACTGCTAACATGAGTTTTTAATATTGTTTCTTAATCACAAGGAAAATTTGTGGTTTTAGTAAACAAGTTTATAAAATTATTTATATAGAACATATTAGGGGAAGAGTGGCTACCCCTGTAAATCATTAGTTATTGTGTACTGCCGTCAGAATGAATTGTATGTAATTCATTCACATGGCCCCCCTATGCAGAAACACGCTGGTGAACAGGCTCAACTTTCTATAATCAAAGTGTGACTTCAGTTTTTTGTTCACAGAGCAGGTTTTCAAGCTCATACATATATTTTATAATATGTACAACAGCTTTATGATGAGAGCCTAATGATAATGCCCCCTTCCCCCTCCAAGGGTTATTTTACTCCACACTGTTGTCATATATTTCTACCATAGGCTTCGGTGCAATTTATGTCATTGCCAAACACTCAACCCACGTTCTTTTGTGTCATTATTCTAAATAATGCACAACTTTCACATACCTTCTCGAGCTCGCTGGAGACCATGCAATCTTCTTGAGCCCCGCTGAAGACCATGCAGCCTTCTTGAGCCCCGCTGGAGACCATGCAACCTTCTCGAGCCCTGCTGGAGACCATGCAACCTTCTCGAGCCCCGCTGGAGACCATGCAGCCTTCTCAAGCTCTGCTGGAGACCATGCAGCCTTCTCGAGCTCTGCTGAAGACCATGCAGCCTTCTCGAGACCTTCCAGATAGAATAGCCCCCAACCACAAGAAGTGCTTTTTTTTCGTATATGAAACATAATGTTCTGTGTTCAGTCTATGTGTTAACTAGAAATGACATTTTAAAACCTTTTACTTTTTCATGACATTCATTTTAATTGGTACAAATTGCATTCAGAATTAAGATGTCCGTCGCACTCTATCTACTTCTGTTAATCTGATTGGCTAATGGAGATCTTAATTGTCTGTATACTGGATTGTAAAAAAATATCTTGATTTTATATGTAAATATTCAGGACAGTTAAACTTGACTTACTTTTAGTGATACATGCAGCTATACAAAATGTATTTTTTGCTAATTATTTCTAATCCTAAGGAGTTTTTATTTTTTCAGAACCAAAAAATGCGAGTGTGTCGTCCAAAGAAATAGAGGAATTAAAACAAGAAAACAAACGTTTGATCGAAGAAAATAATTTCCTGAAGTACAAGTTAGAGATTATGTTAGATTTGGTAATGTTACGAAACCTTTTTTTTTTTTTTCATTTCAGTTATGCTCATCTATTATAGAGTTCAGTTTTCACTAAGATGTTTCTGTGGTGTTTGACGTAAAGTTTATTTAACAAAATAAAAAAGATAAAATTGTAATGCAAGTAAAATTACTTTTTTATACGTGAAATAATGTTCAAGTAAAAATTTAATCTGCATTAATCCCGCAAAAAGAGATTAACGTAATACTTATAACCTACTTGTAATTTTCCAAAAGCCAACTTTCCTTAGATATTTAGTTTCAGAAATCTGTTTGTTACCATTTTAAGTCTAACGTTATTGCTGTTCTTTTGTCAAGATTAATCCTTTTTTTTTTACTAGAAATATTGTTATTAACTATTAAAATCTAAATATAAAAAGATTAGTTTCTTTCATGTCTGTAGTCGTTTAAGTTGTGAAACCCATTAGCTTTCTTCTGTCATCAGTTACTTGCTGACCAAAGCAAGCAGGTGTAAAAATGATCTCAGCGATTAATAGACCCGAGTTATTATACCATTCTGAATAGCTGTATGTGAGTTCATAAAATGAAAACTGATAATGATTAGATTATACTGATTCATCAGTTCAGTACTTGTGCTGCTATCAACATCTTTGTATTGTAATCCAGATAGTATCTTACGAGGTTCGAACAGCTTAGAAGATTTAGGCTATTCTTAAGTCAGTATACTGATCTGCTTTGCCAGATTAGTATACTGACTTAAGAATTGCCTAAACTTGTACAAAAATGAACATTTTATTGCTTTTTGTACATTAACTAAACAACTGATAGTTAAATAGTATGTGTTTGTGGTCTCATCTTGAACACAGTGTTTTTTTTTAATTACATGCTGGTTGTTTCATGAAAATATTATTGGAAGCTAAGAGGTAAATTAAAATCTAAAAACTTTATTTTTTCCAGCTTACTGAGAAAACGCTTGATTTTTATCTCCAGGAGGAAGAAGTAGAACAGTTAAAGACAAAAAATTTTGGAAGAAGTAAAAGTTAATGTTCATTGAGTCACACTAGAATGTTATTCTTGTATTTCAGTTTATGATAAGTAATTGTTTTACATGTAAATCTTTTTTGTATGAATTATAAGCTATTTAAAATCTGAAGATGATAAATATGGCATATTTATAATATCACTGTAATTGTTAAAAGAAGTATTTAAAAAAATATAAAGAACTTGATTAGAATGTAATGTTTTTTACATCCTTAGTCATTGGGTAGTTCTAATATCATAACTCGCAATCAGAACTTATACTTAGGCCCATGTACGTCACATTTCAACAACACTTGTTGGACATGTTCAGAAAGTAAGTTCATAAAAAAAATTAATCTAGTAATATCTTTTGCTGTTTTTACTACACATTAATGACTCCCAGAGTCTAGTAATATCCCTTGCTGTTTTCACTACACATTAATGACTCCCAGAATCTAGTAATATCCCTTGCTGTTTTTACTACACATTAATGACTCCCAGAATCTAGTAATATCTCTTGCTGTTTTTACTACACATTAATGACTCCCAGAATCTAGTAATATCCTTTGCTGTTTTTCACTACACATTAATGACTCCCAGAATCTAGTAATATCCCTTGCTGTTTTTACTACACATTAATGACTCCCAGAATCTAGTAATATCCCTTGCTGTTTTTACTACAGATTAATGACTTCCAGAATCTAGTAATATCTCTTGCTGTTTTTACTACACATTAATGACTCCCAGAATCTAGTAATATCCTTTGCTGTTTTCACTACACATTAATGACTTCCAGAATCTAGTAATATCCCTTGCTGTTTTTACTACACATTAATGACTCCCAGAATCTAGTAATATCCTTTGCTGTTTTTACTACAGATTAATGACTCCCAGAATCTAGTAATATCTCTTGCTGTTTTTACTACACATTAATGACTCCCAGAATCTAGTAATATCTCTTGTTGTTTTTACTACAGATTAATGACTCCCAGAATCTAGTAATATCCTTTGCTGTTTTCTACTACACATTAATGACTCCCAGAATCTAGTAATATCTCTTGTTGTTTTTACTACAGATTAATGACTCCCAGAATCTAGTAATATCTCTTGCTGTTTTTACTACAGATTAATGACTCCCAGAATCTAGTAATATCTCTTGCTGTTTTTACTACAGATTAATTACTCCCAGAATCTAGTAATATCTCTTGCTGTTTTTACTACACATTAATGACTCCCAGAATCTAGTAATATCTCTTGCTGTTTTTACTACACATTAATGACTCCCAGAATCTAGTAATATCCCTTGCTGTTTTTTCTACTCCCCCCTGTCTCCAGTACTCGGTACTCTCTACACTGAGCATTTCTAAATAAAGTCCTCAAAACGTCTGGCCGAGATACATTGATAATACATCCGTAATACGGCCTTATGCTAAGAACAAGATTCAAGAATTCTTGAATCAACAGAACTGAAAACATCCCACAGAAGACAAGAAGCTCTCACTTGTAGTTTACTATTGGAGGTGGTAAGACAGTAGATACACGGAACACTAAATAAAACTGATAACAAGCAGAAAGGAAATCACAGACACATTCTCTCACAACACACAGAAGTTATGTAAACTGTATCCAGAAGCCTCATAAAACAGTACGATCATAATTAGCACACACCAAGTCACCTAAAGACAAATGAGAAAGAAACACCACTTATAACATTCTTTGTGATTGTGGACGCCAACACTTATAATACACCTTGTGATTGTGGACTCCACCACTTATAATACACCTTGTGATTGTGGACTCCACCACTTATGACATTCCTTGTGATTGTGGACGCCAACACATATAACACCCCCTTGTGATTGTGGACTTCACCACTTACAACACCCCTTGTGATTGTGGACTTCACCACTTATAACACCCCTTGTGATTGTGGACTTCACCACTTACAACACCCCTTGTGATTGTGGACTTCACCACTTATAACACCCCTTGTGATTGTGGACTTCACCACTTACAACACCCCTTGTGATTGTGGACTCCACCACTTATAACATTCCTTGTGATTGTGGATGCCAACACTTATAACATCCCTTGTGATTGTGGACTCCACCACTTATAACATTCCTTGTGATTGTGGACTCCACCACTTATAACACACCTTGTGATTGTGGACTCCACCACTTATAACACACCTTGTGATTGTGGACGCCACCACTTATAACACCCCTTGTGATTGTGGACTCCACCACTTACAACACCCCTTGTGATTGTGGACTCCACCACTTATAACACCCCTTGTGATTGTGGACTCCACCACTTATAACACCCCTTGTGATTGTGGACTCCACCACTTATAATACACCTTGTGATTGTGGACTCCACCACTTATAATACACCTTGTGATTGTGGACTCCACCACTTACAACACCCCTTGTGATTGTGGACTCCAC
>NW_013672570.1:20190-22262 GCF_000517525.1 Limulus polyphemus
TATAACATTCCTTGTGATTGTAGACGCCAACACTTATCCCTTGTGATTGTGGACTCCACCACTTATAACACACCTTGTGATTGTGGACTCCACCACTTATAACATTCCTTGTGATTGTGGATTCCAACACTTATAACACACCTTGTGATTGTGGACTCCACCACTTATAACATCCCTTGTGATTGTGGACTCCACCACTTATAACATTCCTTGTGATTGTAGACGCCAACACTTATCCCTTGTGATTGTGGACTCCACCACTTATAACACACCTTGTGATTGTGGACTCCACCACTTATAATACACCTTGTGATTGTGGACTCCACCACTTATAACATTCCTTGTGATTGTGGATTCCAACACTTATAACACACCTTGTGATTGTGGACTCCACCACTTATAACACACCTTGTGATTGTGGACTCCAATACCATGGAGAAACTCGAAGACAATTATACTGATTTATCCACAATAACCCATCGTGCCATATGATAATGTTAAAACAAGATATGAACCAGGTAAAGAAAGATAAAGGAAGCCTTTTATATCTACAAAATTAATAACATCTAACATGTATGTTGGAAAAATCTGGATACCCCTTTTGAAATCATTTAAGTAAGTTAGTTGATTCAGTGTTAATGGGGGAAGAGACACGGAAAGCAAGTACTGGTCTTTCATCTTAAACTTGCCAGACTGCAGCAAGAATCATTTTTAAGTTTAACAACTGTATGTGTTTAAATATTCTAAGGCTTCCATATAAAGATAAATTATATAATTCGTTGAACACAAAATAACAGTTTGTTCAGTGATACATAATATCGAACCCTTTTAAATTCAGCAGGCCCTCTAATGTCTTATATTTACCCGCTTTTTTAAGGCTTCGTATATTTTCCAATGTTTCATTGAATTTTCCTATTCGGTGGAAAAAAAAACGAAATTAAATCTGAAGTTTACGATCGTTAATTGAAATTTCTTTTATCTTTGTGATATAAAGTGAACACAACAACAACAAGCGGCAATACTTTCAATTTAACACAGAAAGAAGACAAAACAAAGTCCGAAAGGTATAATGCTAAAACCCGGTTTCGATACCTGTGGTGGGCACAGTACAAATAGCCAATTGTGTAACTTTGTGCTTAACTACAAAAAAAAAAAAACGTTTATTTTCTGATGCGAAATTTACATAGATTGCCAACTATTGGCGTTCTGTTTCTTAAACAAATTAGTAACTATTATATATTTTTAACTGACGCCAACACTGGATTTCCAATATGGCAACCTGTATTATTGCTTTATGTGGAAGTTTAAGGGATGAGTTGTAAAAATTATCATCACCTATCGGTGAGATTTGTAATTGCATGACAAAGAAAATTAATTTTAGCATTTTTTGTGTCTTGTTGTGTTCACGTTTGATAAATGTTTTCACGTGACTGACAAAGCCGAACTATATTTCAAAGTGCAAAAATATCGGTGTTATGGTCCAATGCGGAAGTTCTAAATGTTTTTATACTTGTAATATACTCTACTAGAGGGCGCAAGATCTCAAGTTGTCTTTGGAAATTTCCGGGTTTTGTTCCGATAAACTTCACATGATTCTTAAGCTTAAAACGTGTAATTTATAATTCTGTCACAACTTAAAGCTGTGATTGTATTTACTAGTAGCCCTCTCCGCCGGAATGAATGACTTTAAGAAACTTAGATACAATATAACACAGTTACTAACTTTCAACATTACCAAAAACTCTTTAATGGCGCTAAAACCCTTTGCTATGTAGTTTTTTTATAGTAAAAAAAAAAGGCTTAAAAGTTTTGCGGAAAATTTGACTATCAGCGATAGATAAAATGTAACGTAACCAAACACGGGCTTTCTAACATAGGTCATAGTTTTAAGGAATAAATATACGTGTGTTTGTGTAAAAATTGAATATTATTTTTGTTAGGAAATCTATAATGACCATTTGACAGTAAAAATCGTCCAAAATTATAATTGTGAGTAAATATTTGTAATTTTTATAAATAAATTTTAATGAACTTGACTTCGTATAGTCGTTCAAATGCTTTTAAAAGTAGTT
>NW_013672570.1:22845-26087 GCF_000517525.1 Limulus polyphemus
TTCCTTTACACATATAAAACCAATTCTTGACAGTATATTCAGTCTTTTTTATTTTTCCAATTCAAAATGGCCGCTGAACTCCAGGAAAGCTTCTGAGCAAGTTTTATTTACTCTGTATACAGTTACTTCACAAACAGTTTATAAATCCCAGTATTTAATGAATTTACAACAACTTATATTTACTCTGTATACAGTTACTTCACAAACTGTTTATAAATCCCAGTATTTAATGAATTTACAACAACTTATATTTACTCTGTATACAATTACTTCACAAACTGTTTATAAATCCCAGTATTTAATGAATTTACAACAACTTATATTTACTCTGTATACAGTTACTTCACAAACTGTTTATAAATCCCAGTATTTAATGAATTTACAAGTTATATTTACTCTGTATACAATTACTTCACAAACTGTTTATAAATCCCAGTATTTAATGAATTTACAACGACTTATATTTATTCTGGATACAGTTACTTCACAAACTTTTTATAAATCCCAGTATTTAATGAATTTACAACAACTTATATTTACTCTGTATACAGTTACTCCATAAACTGTTTATAAATACATAAGGTGTCGTTCACTGTTGCAAAGCGGTATGTCTGCGGACTTACAACTCTAGAATCCGGGTTTCGATACCCGAGAGCACAGATAACCCATTGTGTAACTTTGTGCTTAATTACAAACAAACAAACACTGTTGAAAATACCCAGGCCAAAGGCCTTTCACTGAATCAATGCGCCATCTTGTGGTCTTTCACCTCACTGGTTAGAATGTTCAAGTTCTTGGGACTTGCATATTTGTTTACGGTAAGGCACAAAGCTACACAATGGGCTATCTGTGCTGTGCCCACCACGAGTATCAAAACCCGGTTTTTAGCGTTGGAACACTGCAGACATACCGCTAGGAGTCAGACTGTTTGTTTGTTTATAGTAAGGCACAAAGCTACACAATGGGCTATCTGTGCTGTGCCCACCACGAGTATCGAAACCTGGTTTTTAGCGTTGTAACACTGCAGACATACCGCTAGGAGTCAGGCTGTTTCGTTACAGAGTGGAAAGATTAATTTAATTATCTTGGTCGACATTTTGTGATGATTCTGTAGATAATACGTTCCTCGTGATTTCTATGACGTACGTATCCTTATAAACAGCTGATAAAATATTCTACGTACCTGGACTTTTTTTGAAAGATATTGATACTTACAGCCTGAACTCTACTTAACAGTTGTAAACAATCAGAATCGTCCCAACACACCAGTATTTTATTAAGGTAATATGATAAACCTCGCGGACCGTTGGTGGAAATCTATCACACTTAATGTATCGAAGACCTGAAGGCTAGTTTACCCACGTCTGTAGCATCATGTATGTTTGTAATCTGATGCGGTCGGCCTACAAGAAATAAGAGCACAGTTTTTTTGTAAACGATCCTCGTAATTTGCTATATGCGTCATATAAATGAAATGTTTTGTTTTTGTTTTTTAATTGAAAGGAACGTCACATAGAGGGCCACGACTCTTTATTAAAATCTAAAGTATAATTTTTTCAGGCAAATAAAAATAACGACATTTTGTTTGCTACATAAACTGTCATCAACTGACCTACTATTGTTTTGTCATCAACTGACCTACTATTATTTTGTCATCAGCTGACCTACTATTGTTTTGTCATCAACTGACCTACTATTGTTTTGTCATCAACTGACCTATTATTGTTTTATCATCAGCTGACCTACTATTATTTTGTCATCAACTGACCTACTATTGTTTTGTCATCAACTGACCTATTATTGTTTTGTCATCAGCCAACTTACCATTGTTTTGTCATCAACTGATCTACTATTGTTTTGTCATCAGCCGACCTACCATTGTTTTGTCATCAACTGACCTACCATTGTTTTGTCATCAACTGACCTACCATTGTTTTATCACCAGCTGACCTACTATTGTTTTGTCATCAGCCGACCTACCATTGTTTTGTCATCAACTGACCTACCATTGTTTTATCACCAGCTGACCTACTATTGTTTTGTCATCAGACGACCTACCATTGTTTTGTCATCAACTGACCTATTATTGTTTTGTCATCAACTGACCTACCATTGTTTTGTCATCAACTGACCTACTATTGTTTTGTCATCAACTGACCTACCATTGTTTTGTCATCAACTGACCTACCATTGTTTTGTCATCAACTGACCTATATTGTTTTGTCATCAACTGACCTACCATTGTTTTGTCATCAACTGACCTACCATTGTTTTGTCATCAACTGACCTATTATTGTTTTGTCATCAACTGACCTACTATTGTTTTGTCATCAACTGACCTACTATTGTTTTCTAGCGCAAAGATACACAACGGCCTATCTGCGCTCTTTCCACCGCGGAGAATAGAGCCCTGGGTTTTAGCGTAAACTAACCACTGACACATCGGGTATCAAAACCCGGTTTCTAACGCTGTAAGTCCATAGACATACCGCTGTGCCACAGGGGGGCATATCATTAATTAACTGTAATTTAGTACAGTTTGACTTATACTATACCTACACTATAAATTACAAATAAATAGCTTCGCACGTGGACTGACACCGTAAAGGTTAGTTTAGTTTCGCACGTGGACTGACACCGTAAAGGTTAGTTAAGTTTCGCACGTGGACTGACACCGTAAAGGTTAGTTAAGTTTCGCACGTGGACTGACACTGTAATGGTTAGTTTCATGGCATGAGTCGCAGAATAAAGTTCATAGCATATTTCAGAAAGTCTTGACAAACCGTTGTCATGATACATACAGTGTACTGAAGTCTTGACGAACCGTTTGTCATAATACACACAGTGTACCGAAGTGTTGACACACCGTTTATCATAATACATACAGTGTACTGAAGTCTTGACGAACCGTTTGTCATAATACACACAGTGTACCGAAGTGTTGACACACCGTTTATCATAATACATACAGTGTACTGAAGTGTTGACAAACCGTTTGTCATAATACATACAGTGTACTGAAGTCTTGACAAACCGTTTATCATAATACATACAGTGTACCGAAGTGTTGACACACCGTTTATCATAATACATACAGTGTACTGAAGTCTTGACGAACCGTTTGTCATAATACACACAGTGTACCGAAGTATTGACAAACCGTTTGTCATGATACATACAGTGTACTGAAGTCTTGACGAACCGTTTGTCATAATACACACAGTGTACCGAAGTATTGACAA
>NW_013672570.1:26696-31427 GCF_000517525.1 Limulus polyphemus
TCAGTGTTGTTTAATCCTCCATTCTCTGTCAGTGTTGTTTAATCCTTTATCATTTGTTAGTGTTGTTTAAGCCTCCATTCTTTGTCAGTGTTATTTAATCCTTGTCAGTGTTTAATTCTCCATTCTGTGTCAGTGTTGTTTAATCCTCCATTCTGTCTCAGTGTAATTTAATCCTTGTCAGTGTATAATTCTCCATTCTCTGTCAGTGTTGTTTAATCCTTTATCATTTGTTAGTGTTGTTTAAGCCTCCATTCTTTGTCAGTGTTATTTAATCCTTGTCAGTGTTTAATCCTTCATTCCTTTGTCAGTGTTGTTTAATCCTCCATTCTGTGTCAGTGTAATTTAATCCTTGTCAGTGTATAATTCTCCATTCTCTGTCAGTGTTGTTTAATCCTTTATCATTTGTTAGTGTTGTTTAAGCCTCCATTCTTTGTCAGTGTTATTTAATCCTTGTCAGTGTTTAATTCTCCATTCTGTGTCAGTGTTGTTTAAGCCTCCATTCTTTGTCAGTGTTATTTAATCTTTGTCAGTGTTTAATTCTCCATTCTGTGTCAGTGTTGTTTAATTCTCCATTCTGTGTTAGTGTTGTTTAATCTTCAATTCTGTGTCAGTGTTGTTTAATCCTTCATCCTTTGTCAGTGTTGTTTAACCCTCCATTCTGTGTCAGTGTTATTTAATCCTTGTCAGTGTATAATTCTCCATTCTGTGTCAGTGGATCCTGCTACCCGCAAGTTGCGAGTCGAGCGTTCTAATAAACATGCCATGCGAGCTCCTACCCACCCCCCAAAAAAGAGTAAAACCTTATTAAAATAACTTGATTTATAAAACTAATTTATGTAAAATGTGTCAGTATAGGGGGCGTGAAATAAAGACTGGAGTTTCTGCAAATACAGTAGCTCTTCTCTCTGATAACCGTTCTCTTTCTAAGGTTACGTGGGGGGTGGGGAGGAGTTATTGATTCTGAAGAAATGAAACAAAAAAAGAGAACATGTCTGATATCCGAATTTGAAATAACAATTATTTTCGCTTTATACTCTACAGCCCGGCACGTTTTTTTTTTTTGCATTTTTTCCGCCTGTGGATGAAGACTACTTTAATTCTGTTGTGAATGTGTCTTAAACACTCGCCGTAGGTTGTAGTGTTTGAAATTCAAGACAGCTGTTACGAGAGATATTGGATCCTGCGTTGACCAGCAGAATTTGATAAACCTGTTTTATCAGTTGTGCAGGAACTGTGCTCTATGTATAGAGGAACAAACGATCTAAACTCCACTGCTGTATATGTAGGTCTCGCAAAGATTAGAGGGATATATATATATAAAAAAAGACACACTGTTCTCGTGCGCCTGGAGTTTCAAGCTTGATATACGTATGGAATAACATACACAAGAAATGGCAACACAACGGATAGAAGTAGGAAGTCCGAGATCCGGTATGACGCTTATAGTAGAATAAACTTCAACTCAGTGCAATATTATTGGTTACTACATTATTCATGTTAGAAGATCGTGTTGACAATTACAGCATTTCGTATGTCGGAATTGTTTCATACATATAGTATTATACCAAATAAAACAAACAGAACATTCACTTTCGCAACAACAGGGCTTGAGATGCCATTGGTTTAAAGTAAATCAAACACCAATTAAAAAGATGCAGACAGTTAAATATATTAATACAGAACAGCGTAAAAAATCCAGTGTTAAAGTATTCGAGTTTGATAACTGTTAGAATTTTTCATCAAATATGTTAGTTAAAAGGAAGACATGACTAGATTGTGATAGCAATTAACTCCTGAATAATCTGTTCATAAGGACAACAAAACACGGTTATCTTTAAACTAGAATATAATCCAACACAACTAGGAACAAAAAACTTCGATTTGATTTCCAAAGAATGAAGGATTAAACAATACTGGAAGTAAATGAAGGATTAAACAACACAGACAAAGAATGAAGGATTAAACAACACTGGAAGTAAATGAAGGATTAAACAACACAGACAAAGAATGAAGGATTAAACAATACTGGAAGTAAATGAAGGATTAAACAACACAGACAAAGAATGAAGGATTAAACAACACTGGAAGTAAATGAAGGATTTAACAACACAGACAAAGAATGAAGGATTAAACAACACTGGAAGTAAATGAAGGATTAAACAACATAGACAAAGAATGAAGGATTAAACAACACAGACAAAGAATGAAGGATTAAACAACACTGACAAAGAATGAAGGATTAAACAACACTAACAAATGATAAAGGATTAAACAAAACACGAAGGTGTCAACAATAGTTTTATTGATTATTTTATGAGTCTTACAAAACACCGTTAAGATTTAATGAGGCACCTGGTGAACACGAAGGTGTCAACAATAGTTTTATTGATTATTCTATGAGTCTTACAAAACACAGATAAGATATAATGAGGCACCTGGTGAACACGAAGGTGTCAACAATAGTTTTATTGATTATTCTATGAGTCTTACAAAACACAGATAAGATATAATGAGACACCTGGTGAACACGAAGGTGTCAACAATAGTTTCATTGATTATTCTATGAGTCTTACATAACACAGCTAAGATTTAATGAGACACCTGGTGAACACGAAGGTGTCAACAAAGTGGTAAAGTTATTTCAACATGGTTGGGAACGAGTCTCGGGTTAGTATAGATATGTTCATGACTCAGGCGAACAACTCAAGGGTTAGTATGAATATGTTCATGACTCAGGCGAACAACTCAAGGGTTAGCATAGATATGTTCATGACTCATGGTGTAAGAACCTCGAGACGAGTTAGTATCAGTGTAATGAAAACTAATCGTTCATGGTTTACATATGTATGAAAATGTATATAGTAGTTTAACTTGAATATACGTAGGGCAGTGGTGCGTTTTGTACGGAGCTAACACTTTCTAAACATGCGTTTTGTTGCGTCTCATCCTCCCCGTATAATATATTTGTGTGCATGTTAATTGTTGTTACTATATTATGTAATAGTAGTAATATTCGTACGTTGATTTTTATAACTTATATATTTTTAACCTTGTACTTTCAGTTATAACTATTAGTCATAGTTGCGCGCCCACTAACGACTCTTGGACGAAGAGAAGCAGATTCCATGTTAACATTCAAAGTTATAGCAACATTTCGTATAAAATAAAACAACCTACTGTTTCTTTATCTGTATTTATTTATATGATATCATTAGGGTGAACTTTCAACAAAGCGTTTGAAACAAATAAAATTATACACGTAATTAGTTTAACTTACAATCTGCCCCTCCCACCCAGTAAGTCTGCGGATTTATAAAGCTAAAGTTTCGATACCTGTGGTGGGCACAGCCAAGATTGCCCATTGTGTAGCTTTGTGCTAAACTACAAACAAACAAATTATTTTTCATGTTAACCTGAAACATTCAAATTCGTGCCCAAACGAAAAATTGTAAGACAGTATTCAATCTATCTATATATACATGTATATATTATTGTTTTCATTCTTAACGTCTGATTTTATCCTGTATTCTACAAGAAAGTTCTTCATGCTCCAACTTAATAAACTGACTCTGATATTATGCTTTGTGAAACGTTTTTCTAAACGAATGAATTATTTAAGTAAACTTTTCAGATTTTTTATTATATAAACTGAGCAAAATATAGTAATACTTACCAATAAGTATCGATCTATTTCCAATATTGACCATGTCATGTTTTATCATAGTATCCAATAGGATATCACGACCACTTCGCTTTATATGTACACGAACAAACCACAGTGTCTGTACTAAACTATTCTCGTGCTGAAACTATCTTCAAATGATGAGTCATACATGTTACAGTGGAGAATCCCTGGGATTCGTTCCAGGAATAGTGATCCATGAGAATCCAAAGGCTGGTTTATACTCCTGTTTCCAAACGACTTGTCTGACAAAAGGTTTCAATCAGTATGTAAATAAGATCATATAATTTAAACTTAGTATATACGATAAGTATCGATTTATTTCCAATACTAACCGTTTTACGTTTTGCCAACTTTAGCACAACTTCTGTGAGTTTTTCTACAACATTTACAAATCGCTAGATCGCTGAGACAAGTGATAAATATAACTTGACTGAAGTAAAGATATCAGGTCACACATTCTAAAACAATGGAACCTAGTTAGTATGAAAAAATAAAAGTGTGAACGAACGTGCGTGAAACAAACATTACATATGTATACACTCGTACTGTCTGCGACGAATATTAGACCAAGCAAGAAACAATGGCCGTTTGTCATAATACATACAGTGTACTGTGTCAACACTTCGGTACACTGTATGTATTATGACAAACGGTGTGTCAACACTTCGGTACACTGTATGTATTATGACAAACGGATTGTCAATACTTCGGTACACTGTATGTATTATGACAAACGGTTTGTCAACACTTCGGTACACTCTATGTATTATGACAAACGGTGTGTCAACACTTCGGTACACTGTATGTATTATGACAAACGGTTTGTCAACACTTCGGTACACTGTATGTATTATGACAAACGGTTTGTCAATACTTCGGTACACTGTATGTATTATGACAAACGTTTCGTCAAGACTTCGGTACACTGTATGTATTATGACAAACGGTTTGTCAACACTTCGGTACACTGTATGTATTATGACAAACAGTTTGTCAATACTTCAGTACACTGTATGTATTATGACAAACGGTTTGTCAACACCTCG
>NW_013672570.1:32315-34929 GCF_000517525.1 Limulus polyphemus
GTGACGGTCAATCCCACTATTCGTCGGTAAAAGAGTAGCCCAAGAGTTGATGGTTGGTGATGACTAGCTGCCTTCCCTCTAGTCTTTCACTGCTAAATTAGGGACGGTTAGTGCAGATAATCCTCGTGTAGCTTTGCGCGAACTTCAAACCAAATCATATGTGTGTTTGTCACTCTTATAACGCACCCACAGCGGGAAATGATTTGTGGTATAGCATGGATTCAAAACAAGCATCGAAATTCGTAACTCTACCCCAGAACCAACCTGAGCCCCACGTGTCTTTCCAATAAATTATTTTACATTATTACTTCTCAATAAGGTCATCATACAAGCTATTGATATACATTTAAATCATACACCCTTCTCTACTTGTACTTGGATTGCATCGTTTTGAGTTTCACACAAAGCTACACGAGGGCTATCTGCGCTAGCCGTCTCTAATTTAGTAGTGATAGACTAGAGGGAAAACAGCTAGCCAACACCACCAATCGCCAACTTTTGGGCTACTCTTTTACCAACGAATAGTGGGATTGACCGTCACATTATAACGCCCCCCATGACTGAAAGGGCGAGTATGTTCGGTGACGGGATTCGAACCCGCGACCCTCAGATTGCTTGTCGGCTTGCTGTACTTATTATATATTTTTCCTCTATGTAACGTTGAAATAATGTAACTGAAATATTAAACAAGGTTTTAAAACATTTGGGCTATCTGCGGTGTGTCCACAACAGGAATCGAAACCCGAGTTATAGCGCTCTAATACCTCAAGCTTATCTGCGATTCACCGAGAGACATTAAAAAAAATCACGGAAACTAATTCATTTACGTAAAAGTCAGCTAGGTTCTAATATAAAATGTCATGTATTTAATGTTAACCTTGTATTTTCATCAGTTAATGATCTTACAGCACATGCTAAGTCTCTCATTTAACGAAAGGTTATTTTGAGTTTTTTGACTTATGTATGTATATATATATATTATAAGATTTATCTTACGTCGCACTTCTAAGGTGTTACAGTATGAAAAATATACCCAAATATTATTAGGTGTTTTAGAATACAATAAATAGGTCATTATTAAAATTGGCAAGTAGCCTGGCGACCTGATGATTAGACCACGTTTGGAGCCACGAATCTTAACCACCTATTCACCGCATGGGTTATTTATTTCGAATTGTTTTTTCTATTTTGCAGAAGGCCCTGGCATGGCCTAGTGGTTTGGGGCACACGACTCGCAATCTACAGGTTGCGGGTTCCAATCCCCGTCACCGAACACGCTCGTCATTTCACCCGTACGGGCGAAATAATGTGACGGTCAATCCCACTATTCGGTGGTTAAAGAATGGCTCAAGAGTTAACGGTGGGCGATGTTGACTAGCTGCCTTCCCTCTAGTCTATCACTTTCAAATAAAGGCAGATTTTATTTCTTACTTATACATTCCTGCCAGTGTTCACCAAGTTGCCGCCTTTTAGGTAAAGCAGAAAAAAAGGTTCCATCAAAGAATAATAAAGATTAGACGTTCCGACTGCTTTTAGACCTTTATAAAATAACGTTAACTCGTGTTTGTTTTGGAAAAGGTTATACTAGCATGGATGAAAATATACAAGTTGGCTGTCATACTAGTACGCACGACGAAGATATACAAGTTGGCTGTCATACTACAGGTAGACAGGTAGTTAACTTATTTACTAACGTAGGCTAAAGGTTCAGATAGGTAGTTAACTTATTTACTAACGTAGGCTAAAGGTTCAGATAGGTAGTTAACTTATTTACTAACGTAGGCTACAGGTAGACAGGTAGTTAACTTATTTACTAACGTAGGCTACAGGTAGACAGGTAGTTAACTTATTTACTAAGGTAGGCTACATGTAGATAGGTAGTTAACTTATTTATTAAGGTAGGCTACAGGTAGAGAGGTAGTTAACTTATTTACTAACGTAGGCTAAAGGTTCAGATAGGTAGTTAACTTATTTACTAACGTAGGCTACAGGTATAGATAGGTATTTAACACTTTCGTTATCCTGAGATCTAAATATTTCCAGCTTCCTGTTGGATGGTATGGTCAACTACTTGCTTGGCTGCTTTACTTATGGTTAGGGTTACACGTTAGAGGAGTTTTTAATCAGGGTCTCCTCCCTTCAGCTATGGAGTCCTGTCGTATCACTTTTGTCAGTGCATAGGTTTGGTAGTGTTCCTAATTTCAAACCACCTTCCTCGGGAAAGCAACCGGTCGGTTTGCAACCTACTTCTATTATTTAGATGTTTATTTATTTAATTATTTATTATTATCATGTATATTTATTACACTAAGTTCACAGTATAAACAAGATAGGATTGTGCTTTTAATATACAAAAATATGAGTTCAAGACTGCTAATCATTATTGGACACTATGTCCTCCAGTAGCTGAGTGGTAAGTCTGAAGGCTTATAACGCTAAAAACCGGGTTTCGATACCTAAGGCTGGCACAACACAGATAACCATTTGTGGCCTAACATCAACAACAAGGTTTGATAGGTTGATTAGGCAGAGTATTCATAACGAATCTAAGTTTCAAATGGACAGCAACTGCCTGTTGTAGAAACCTACAAATGTAGAGGACGACGTTTCGAAA
>NW_013672570.1:35880-44507 GCF_000517525.1 Limulus polyphemus
TTATAGAAACTAAAAATATTTGAGTAAGTTTTAACTCACCCTAATTCATTACCAGATGAAAAAGCGCAGGCACTCTCACAATCGTTCACAGCTCTAAAACACAATATTTAAATATAATTAGGTCAGCCTGAACAGATTTAGTTACAGTTTCATCATAAACCAGTTTCTGAAATCCGAGCTGCAGTTTCCCGGTAATGATACTTGATTCAAAATGAGATATAAGACTTCGTTTCAGAGAACAATGTTGATCAAAACGAGATCGAGGCACTTGGAAAGTAAAATGAATGGAAATGAGCCTTTTCATTTACGAAACACAACGACATTTAATCAAGTTAAAACTATATTTATAAAATGCGCTTTGCTTAATATAAACGTATAATACCCCAGTCGGGCGTGGTTAGGACGCTGGACTTTGAACCCGAGTGTCCATTTTTTGCGTTACCGTTCTGCGAAATCGCGCTCCGAACTTTGGGGGCCGTGAGTGAGTTATAAGAGTGACAGTCAAGTCCCACTTTTCGGTTAAAATAGCCCAAAATGCCTTCCCTGTAATTTATTGTTTCAAAACTAGGGACGGCTAGCCCAGATAGCCCTTGTGTGGCTTTGCACGAATTGACGAGAAACTAACTTCCAAACAAGTCTAAACTGTGATCACTATATTTACAAAACTCACCGAAGAGTTTTTGGATTAAATTTTGTTAAATATGCTCATGGTGCGTTTCAATTAGAGAAACTATAATATTTCGATACATGTGACTTTTCCAAGTTGGCGAAGGATGTTTATAATTAATTATACTTGTCATACGGCATTAGTATTAGGCCTATTATATTTTGTAACATTAGAGCATGCGCGTTTGAGTTTCTAGAAGGATCATGAATTTTCCTGGCAACTCTAGTTTGTTCAAGGCGCCTTCTTTTTTAGTATATGGCAAGAAAAACCAGCGCGATCGGGCAGATAGATTGAAGAGATAGATAATTGAGTCAAACGAACAGTAGGCACCGTAAGTAAAGTGCGTGAATTACTGCGATTTATAGCGTGTGTTATAAAGGTTGTTAAGTTTAAAGTGACTGTGGAAATTCTGTGTATTACAAAGTTGTATCTACAAAGAATAAACTAGTTTTAATTAAGAAAGGACTTGTATCACTGAAGTTCTTCGAAAAGATTTATACCGGAAATTAACAAACGAGCAGATATGTAACAATAATAATATATCAACCACACTATGTTCGCCATATACATAGGCCTAATACTAGTATTTTATGAAAAGCATAGTTAAACAATGCCACAATTTTGGTTCATTAAGTAATATATTTCGATTATAAACAACTTTTGGAATTAAGTTCTAACAAGATGGCGAAAGTGGTCTGAGACTGGAATGTGTATTATTTATTGAATAACTAACTTCTCTAACTAAATAACAGTTTTTTTATTGACTTTATATTAGTGTAAATATAGTTATTGCAGCAATTTCATTCCCCTGACGACAGCGTGCATGACGTAAGGACAGGAGTAGGTAGTACATTTACAAAATAGAGTGTCTGGTTCGGGTATATATAATTAAAGCTCAATGCCTCATTATAAGTTTCATCCTCCGCCAAACCTGAATAATTCTTCATCTCTATGTATTCCTGTTTCTTTCTCCTCTCTTCTGCTGACGTGTCACAGTAATCATCTCTCATTATATAAGTTTTACTAAACTCTACATTACAGCTTTCCGTGAACGTCTACCATATTGATAATCGTTCTTTCTTCACTCAGTGAAAAACTTAAAATCACTCCTTAAATAGGCCTAAATTTGTACCTTTTCACTAAATGAAAAACGTAAAATCACCCCCTTAAATAAGCTTAAATGTGTACCTTTTCACACAATAAAAAACTTAAAATCACCCCTTAAATAGGCCTAATTTTGTACCTTTTCACTAAATGTAAAACGTAAAATCACCCCCTTAAATAAGCCTAAATTTGTACCTTTTCACACAATAAAAAAACTTAAAATCACCCCTTAAATAAGCTTAAATTTGTACCTTTTCACACAATAAAAAACTTAAAATCACCCCTTAAATAGGCCTAATTTTGTACCTTTCCACACAATAAAAAACTTAAAATCACCCCTTAAATAGGCCTAATTTTGTACCTTTCCACACAATAAAAAAACTTAAAATCACCCCTTAAATAGGCCTAATTTTGTTCCTGTAATCTGAATAATCATATTTTGTTAAATCATTAAGATTAAATGAGCTGTTTCTTGTGAACTCAGTTTTCCAAGAAACGTTTGTTTGTTTGTAGTTAAGCGCAAAGCCACACAATGGGCTATCTGTGCTATGCTCACCACGAGTATTGAAACTCGGTTTTTAGGGTTGTAAGCCCTAGACTTACCGCTGTGCCTCTGAAAGGCTTCAAGAAGCGGCATTTTCTGTTTAAAACCGGTTGAGTTGCTTTTTTATTTTCGATATCACAAAATTATACTCAGATAATAACACACCCAAATAAATTTAAATGTGTATTATTGAAAACTTTACAATCAGTTCATAGGAACTGGAATTTTCGACCTGAACGGCACATTATGGGCATGTGATCTAGACGGCCAGGTTCAGAGACCCAAGGGTTCAAGTGTACCCGTTGCTAAGTTTGAACAACTAGGTTAGTCAGCCAGTATTACCTGCCACAAGGGATATTTGTCTAGCCTTTTGAATCGAATAATGGGATTAACTGTCACTTTTATAACACGCCACAGCTGAAATGGCGGATCGGCTCTGCACCTTGAACCCTTATATTCGCAGCTATTCACGCATGCTCCAGTCCAAATTAATAAACCAAAATTTGATATTTTAACAGCTAGATTTATATATGTATATATAACGTGAAGTTTTTAAGAGTGAAAACTGTTGTCAGTTGAAGATTCGCCAACAAAAATTAGTGGACATCAAGTGGGGCAGCAGCAAATATGAGGTCTTTTTACACTAAAAATACTCAAAGAAGAAAAAAAAAACAAGATAGCCCATTATGCAGTTTTGTGCTTAACAATAAACGAGCAGATAAACAGATAAAAATTAGTAGCTTCGTGTTATCCACGTTAATCAGCGAATAATTATTTTCGCAATATGTAATGCCATACAATATGAACTTGTATATGACATAGTGATCAACTGTCTAATCATCTATTAAACAAGGTGACAATGAGTAACAGAAAAACTTATGTCTCAAAGAAACGGGGCCCGGCATGGCCAGGTGGTTAGGGCGCTCGACTCGCAATCTGAGGGTCGCGGGTTCGAATCCCCATTCCACCAAACATACTCGCCCTTTCAGCCGTGGGGGCGTTATAATGTGACGGTCAATCCCACTATTCGTTGGTAAAAGAGTAGCCCAAGAGTTGGCGGTGGGTGGTGATGACTAGTTGCCTTCCCTCTAGTCTTACATTAGGGACGGCTAGCGCAGATAGCCCTCGTGTAGCTTTGCGCGAAATTCAAAACAGACAGACAGACAAAGAAACGGTAACTGATAAAGTTAAAGAGAATTTTCTCTTGTTCACAACCCTCTTTTTTCCGGTGGTCCCTCGGTGGACCAATGGTGAGTTTACGAACTTACAACCTTTAAAATCTGGAATTTGATTTCCCTCGGTGGCAGCAGCGAGACCAGATAGTCTGATGTGTAGATTTGTGGTAAAATAAACAGATCCTCTGGTGATTTTTAAAGTTTATTTTTTTTCAATTCTTGATCTCGATTTAAATGTACCACAGCGGATTCTGTACGATGAGTAATAGTTGAAAGTCGGGTTTGATATTATTACAAACAGAAACTCATGCTCGTTGGACAGGAGAGCAAGTCTAATATCGTGATCGATTGAAACCGGTACTACAGTGGGAGACGTACGGCTATAACACGGTGTTTCGAAACCGGTTTTACAATGAGAAACGTAGGGCTATAACACGGTGTTTCGAAACCAGTTTTACAACGAGAAACGTAGGGCTATAACACGGTGGATTGAAACCGGTTACACAGTTGGAGACGGAGTGCTATAACACGGTATTTTGAAACCGGTACCACAATGGAGACGTTGGACTATAATACGGTGTTTTCAAACCGGAATTACAATGGAAAACGTAGGACTATAAAAAGATATCATGAAACCGGTATTAAAATGGAAAACGTATGACTAAAACAAGATATATTGAAACCGATATTACAATGAGAAACGTATGACTATAACAAGATATATTGAAACCGGTACTACAATGGGAAACGTAGAACTAGAACACCGCTGTTTGGAAGGTAATACAAAAGAAGATAATATTGTTAATGCATAGACAACCCATAGAGACACAGAATAAATAAATGAACAGGCTAGAAATCACTAAAAAGTGTTATATATATTATTTCTGGAAGACGGCATTTTGAGCTAACGCTTACAAGAAAAGCACATGTACAGAATCTGAAAATTGTGTGCACAGCATTTCGAACGTCGGGTTACACAATTCCGTGTTACATAAATATTGCAGGAGGTATAACTAAAAGTATAATAATTAAAATAAATTACGTAAAAAAAAGTAAAATTCTACAAGAAAGAAAAACATCAATTTAAACAAGAAGGTCGTAGGCTTCGAAAACTGTACAGATTAATTCAATTTTTATTCGCTCTCTTTTCTGAATGTCTGTTGTACAAGTCCCGGATGTTTCCAAAACCAAACACGATAGTACTACAAGATGTAGAGTTATAGTATGTTGGTTTGAGACCGGTACTGAAACCGAACCGGTCATTATTTTGTGGTTTGTTGACAAATAAAGGAAAGGTGATAAAATTATGTCTGAAATGATGTTTTATTCAATGCTCTAACTACTGTCAAAGTGACTGGAAGTGGATTACACATATTATATTATCCCCATTGCAAGGTGATCAAAGTATACCAGGTTTTTTTTCCCTCAATTGTTATATATGTGTGTGTTAATCTCTACTTATCAAAATAACGTAGGAAAACTGGTGAGACAAGTATTTCCAATTAACACGCTACAAATTCCACGAGCTCATTCCACTTGTCTAGGTGTGTCTAAAACTTCAGCTCCTGGTCATCAATCGGTATCAGATGGTCAGTTACTAGATCAGGTTCTCACCCAAGGAGTGTCAGGATACCCTACATGTCTAACTTGTAGTTTATTACTTTATATATATATAGAGAGAGAGGAAAATAGTTTGTGACGTAAAAACTCGAAAGGATAAAACTTATAATTTGGAAACATTGTTTCATAACCTAGTGGTAGAAAAGATAAAAATGTCTGTATCCGAGAGTACGTAACGTAATGTCTGGCAGAAAATCACGTGAGTTCTGTAACTAAGTAACAGGATTATGGTATCTATCGCTCCTAATACAGAAGGCATTGGATTATTATAGCAGAATTCTAGCAGGCAAACAAAGGGGGGCGGTAAGGATTTAAGATTTTTTTCGACGCTGATCTGTAGTGGAAAGATAAAGGAGAGAAGGGTTTGGAGTTTCTTTTCTCGCAACAGTGGTAACTTTGAAATCACTATAGTAACAGAATCGTGTTATAATATCAAAAACTAATCAAATTCGGGCTTCTTGAGCTGGGTGGTACGTAAAAAAAAAAAAAACCGAAAGAAAAGTTTTATGTATGTGGTTCATAAAAGTAACTAGTCATATTTTTATCTTATTTTGATAGGACAATATTGTACGTAGATTTAAAAACGGACTTCAATACATAAAACAGATACATCATAAGCAAGATATAGCGGTGTATTATATCAAGATGGAAGGAAGCCCCAGGGCCTGAACCAAAATTCCCAGATTGAAATAATCACTGTGTGTCTGGTTACACAATAAAAACGATCACTTGAACATCACTCCCCTCCAGAGGGCACTACAATAATATCAAGAAAACTTCAAAACCAGCCAAGTTTTCTCTTCGCATTTATTTATTTGTTTTGAATTTCGTGCAAAGCTACTCGAGGGCTACCTGCCCCTAATTTTGAAGTGATAGACTAAAAGAAAGGCAGCTATTCAACATCACCCACCGCCAACTTTTGGGCTACTCTTTTACCAACGAATAGTGGGATTGACCATTACTTTTTAACGCCCCCACGGCTGGAAGGGCGAGCATGTTCGGGAATGGGATTCGAACCTCTTGACTCTGAGATTGCGAGTCGAGTACCCTATCCACCCGGCAGAGCTAGGCCTTCATCTTTCACCCACAGATCTTATCTTAATTTTTATGTAACCTTTGTTTTAGTTAACCATAAAGCTACTAGGCCTTCATCTTTCACCCACAGATCTTATCTTAATTTTTATGTAACCTTTGTTTTAGTTAACCACAAAGCTACACATTGGGTTATCAGTGTTCTGCCCGCCACGGGTATCGAAACCCGGTTTCTACCGTTGTAAGTCCGCAGACATACCGATGTGCCATTACTAATCAAAACATCTCCGGACGTTTCTTTTTATTTGCGACTGACGCAAGTAAAATGTGGCTTACGCTGTTTGAATTATTTTCTGATGTCTCAGTGGTAAAACTGGGGACTGTAATTCGAGATTCGATACCCCTGGTGGACACATCATAACTAAAGCGAAACAAACTATTTGAAAGGCTTACTCGGTGTTGAGCAGATTTACTTTGGTTTTTCTCTTCCTTTCACGTGTGAACATTTACAAATTTTACTGTGAACACAATGTCTCGCAAACAGTGTATAATTCTAATATATGTATATATCACAATATTAGAAGTACAGTTAGGGTGTTGAGTGTACTGTATCCCGTTATCCGACTTCTAATCGGTTTAATAACACGACTGAATAGTTCTAAAATTATGTAATATCAGTTCTCGGCTCAATACTAGAAATTTCAAACGATATAATACATCTGGTATTTATCACAAGCCCTAAAATATTCGTAGAGACCCGGCTTCAAGTTGATCTGGTAGGTAAACAATCTGATTCACCTGCCATTACGTAGTTGTGAAGACTTTAAGATTGCCAGCTCGACGCGTTTCTATAATCAAATGAACCATTAATTAGGTACGTCTGTTATGAAGCACGGAAAACGTTATTATATATTACTATTAAACGTGCTTTTCAAAGTTATCTTGACTTCTACGCCTGCGCATACGGCTCCGCGTGATCTATTCAAAGGACCGAGCTACCGCAGTCTTTCACTGACAACCTTCCCCTTGGAAACAAGCATAGCTAAGCGTGTCAGGAGTCAAGAGCTTTAAGCCACAGTTAGACTATCGTGAAACTAGAAGGTTGGCAAGTTTTCTCAAGCAACAGTTTGTGGTCGATATTCCGCGAAATTATGAAAGGTTAATGGACTGGAAACAAAAAGAGGTCAAATCTTATCTTACGCTGGCTGCAAACTAGGAATAACAGATTTTTCTTCTAAACTATCTGAGGAATTGTTTGGTGTCATCTGGTAATGAAGAACGGTAAGTTTAAAAAAACAAATACTTGAACATTTTCTTTCCAAAGGGTTGTTGGATGCTTTACTCTCCAGCCCGGCATGGCCAGGTGGTTAGGACGCTCGACTCGCAATCTGCGGGTCGCGGGTTCGCATCCCCATCCCACCAGACATGCTCGCCCTTTCAGCCGTGGGGGCGTTATAATGTGACGGTCAATCCCACTATTCGTTGGTAAAAGTGTAGTCCAAGAATTGGTGGTGGGTGATGATAACTAGCTGCCTTCCCTCTAGTCTTACACTGCTAAATTAGGGTCGGCTAGCGCAGATAGCCCTCGTGTAGCTTTGCGCGAAATTCAAAATAAACAAACTTTACTCTCCAGCGCCACTCCAGGTTTATCAGTTTCACTTCATTTTAAAAAGTAGTTTTTAAAGTTAAAGTTATTCAATTTTTCGCTTACCTTAAAAGACTTTTTTACATTCTTCTACTATAGCATACGTGTCTATATATATTCTATTTTACTGGCTAACTTCATAGTTTTTGTATGATTGACATTTTGGTTTGTTTTGTTTTGAATTTCGAGGGTTATCTGCGCTAGCTGTCCCTAATTTAGTAGTTGTAGACTAGAGGGAAGGTAACTAGTCAACATCACCCACCGCCAACTTTGAGGTTTCTCTTTTACCAACGAATAATAGGATTGGTCGTCATATTATAAGGATCCCACGGCTGAAAGGACGAACATGCTTAGCGATGGGGATTCGAACCCATGACCCTCAGATTGCGAACGAAAGACAGTTGAAAGCTAAGAACTCAGAATTTTGTTTTTCTTCTTAATTTTATACAAATATGATAATTAATTTCGAGTTAGTTTGAGTATACAATAGTAAACGTGGATTAATTTACTAAGATTACTAAGTTTTATATTAAATTATTAATATCAAATTACGTTTACGTTTGTTTCCCCTTTTGGTATATATATTTAATGTCAACAGGTACGTGGGTTAGGGTTAAATAAAATACCTATTTCAGTCTTCAAAATAATAAAAATTATATCAAAGTAGAAATATCAGAATCACCTGGATTTTTCTATTTGTTTGTAAATAAGCACAATCCACACAATGCTGTGCCCACCACGAGTATCGAAACTCGGTCTCTATCGTTATAAGCCTTCAGACTCACCGTAGGGCCTTTATAACTTTTGTTCTCAGACATCTTCAATTCTTATATATATTTT
>NW_013672570.1:44990-46779 GCF_000517525.1 Limulus polyphemus
TGTTGGATGTCATCTGGTGATGAATTAGGGTGAGTTAAAAACTTACTCAAATATTTTTAGTTTCTATAGTGTTGTTGGATGTCATCTGGTGATGAATTAGGGTGAGTTAAAAACTTACTCAAATATTTTTAGTTTCTATAATGTTGTTGGATGTCATTTGGTGATGAATTAGGGTGAGTTAAAACTTACACAAATATTTTTAGTTTCTATAATGTTGTTGGATGCCATCTATTGAGTCAATAATGTTCGAATATTTTTAGTTTTATAGTGTTTATTGGAGAGATAAATAACTTGTTGAAATATTTATACATTTTTGTTTATTGCCATCTAGTGACGAAGTATATAAACAAACTTTTTCTAACACTATTTTTTGACGTCGTGCAGTGATGAAGTATGGGGAATTAAAAAATGTTCGAATATTTTGACTTCACAAGATAAGGTATTCTTAGCGGGATTCGTACCTATATTTAAGCGCTAACCCAACGGACGTGATTGAGATTCATAATGGGACGATAATTTTATTACTGTTAAAATTTAGAAGGATGGGAGTTTTTTTCTTAAGATACAGCTTGTTCTCCAGCTTCCATGGAAACATGAAAGTTTAACAAAAGGAGGCTAAATTTTATGTTACGTCATGGAACGTGGAACACTAATTCAGAGTGTCTTATTATTATTCACGAGTTCTTGAATACAGTTCATCCGTTCATAAAATTTATTGTTACTTCTGTCACACCAGATGTAAACTTACCATTAAGGTATATATTCCTTTAGATAATAATTTTATCTTAAAATAGTCAAGTTTTTCCTTCCACATTTCTTTATTACAAACTTTATCAATCCTATGGAGGTAGTCAATAACTACACCTCTTTGTACAGCAGGGGGCTGATGTGGGTGGAAAATCAAACAAAGGACTTTTGTAGGTGGCGTGCTGAAAATACCAGTAGTGATTTCCTATCCTCAACTCAGCAATAGTACTGAAGTTCTGGCTGTCATGAACATGTTCACGAAGTCTATCATATACAGGTCGACATGTTTCTCCTATATATACGTACCAGAGCATCTGCTACAAATCACTCCACGAACAATGTTTTTACTATAGAACTGATCATATAGTCCATATTTAGTGGTTTTACAGTTATTATTTGTCTTTTTTTACACATTGTCTTTATTTTTATTTATATGCTAAACTTATTATTAAGGATTTAAGGGTGACACCTGGTTTTTGTATTATTTTAACAGGTAAGTCTGATGTACTAATTATTATCTTAACTTCGTAGTTCTGTTACCACTTATATATGATATCATCCAGGTAAACAGAGTTTTAAATGTACGTTACTTATTTCCGCGGTTCAATACAACTTAACCGTTTTGTTTTTACTTATCAAGATTTCTTTTATTACATTTTGAAAAGATGGGATACCACAAAACGATAACAACTTATCGGGTGTCAGTCTTATCTAAATCGTAGTTCTTTTGAATGAAAGATTAAATAATCCATTTAATCAAGAAAAAACTTAAAATGAACAACAAACAAAGGTTACATTACAGAATTATTTTCGTTGTAAATATCTGTGACGTAGACGCATAATGCGTTCTTCGATTGGCTGTATCCTCTGCTGTGGGCTTCAGTTTTGTCTATTCAAGACTAATAAGCAACGTAATAGAGTTAGGCTTCTTATAATGGTGATGTGTTAATAATATTTTATGGGTTTTTTTAATCCTTTTTTTACTCGCCATATAGTAACCTAAATTAATTTAGGTGTGTGAATAATATTTTATAGGGTTTTC
>NW_013672571.1:0-3182 GCF_000517525.1 Limulus polyphemus
CATACAACAGACAGTACTATTATATTTATATAGAAGTAGTTACATGGACATACAACAGACAGTACTATTATGTTTATATAGATTTAACAAAATAATACATTTATAAGGTTTCGATAAGGTTTTGCAATCATTAGGTTCCCATTCAAGACGTCATCGAACCGTATTTTCTCAAAGTGCGTTTCTCGTCATAAAATGTTTGTTGATTAGACTCTTGGGTTGGGGTTAGAGTGTCAGCTAGTGTTTTATTAATACTTAATGAAGGTTATCATAACGAGAAAAAAATCACTTGGTTGTTAAACGAGAAAAACTAAATGAATGTGAAACGTGAGGTTGGAAAACAACATAAAATTAAGTTATTCGTTATGTTTGAAGGTTAAGATAACTTTACTAAAAATCTCGTTTGTCCAGACGTCAATACCAGAAGGTCAGACGTGGAGTTATCCGTGCTCAGGCCAACTGGAGAATGCTTCGACAGAAACGGGAATATGACAAGGTGAGTTTTTACAAGTTCAGAGTAATAAGCTGATTCGACTTGATACTTTCAAAATTAAGATAATAATGTATATAAATGTACACCTATTAATATGGTGATTGGTGTTTCGGGCGTGGCCAGTTGGTTAGCTTACCGAACTATGAATCCCTGTTTCTTCTAAATACGTCACTTTGTGTCATAGAGAGACGAGCAAGTCTCACTATTGGCTCGTGTTCCTGTTGACTGGTCCTCCTTCCTTTAGTCTATCAGTTCACAATTAAAGTCCACTAGTGCGCGAGTATTCGAATAGTATCAGACCATTTTTTATTCATCTAAAGTTTGTAATTTTTTTGCTTGTATCCCTCACCACATACTTGTTGAGGTGTTATGTTTATCAGTGTTCTGGTGTAATGTTTCGACATTGTTATAATGTGAAGGTGTGTAGTCTCACTTTCTGGTTGTAAATCGTATAGTAAATATCCGGTTGTATACTAACCCTAATCTTAGTTTGAAGTATTGACACGTTAGGGCATGTAATAACATATAGATCACTTTATTTACGTTCAGGCACGAGTAATAAAACATGATTAAACTTTGACAGGAACGTACCGTGAGCTATCTTGTATGTTTAGATTCTATATATATATGAAAAACGTAATCTGTCAGTATTGGCTTTCAACGATCTGATACATTAAAACTATTTTCAGAGTAGGTTTTTTTTTTTTTAAGATTAAAGCAATCTTGGAGAGGAAGAAAGAAGCAGACCGGCTTGCAATGGAAAGGGCTAAAGAGCGTGCTGCTCGTGAGGAGAAGGAACGTGCATCTCGTGCTGTAGCTGGTGTTAATCATCTCGAGATACCTGCTGAATTAGCATTCATATTCAGTAAACTTGACGGTAGGTTTGAGCTTCGTACGGACTGTGCTACCGTATTATACGTACATGTTTTTCTTTCTTAAGGTTTGTTTTTATGAATACGATAAAGACGTGTTTAATTCCCGACAATGTGTAGTGTGACGTAATCGTCCTTTTTTTTTGTTCTTCCTTTCTATTAGAGTGGCAGTGTACTCACACTGATCGTAACGTCATCAAGGCTGTTGGTCAGATTCCACCACCGACGATGTCACAGTTGCGCCTGCCCCGTGATATTGACCAATACGCCTTCACCAAATTCACCAATATCTACTTCAAGGCTCACATCTGGGGGATGAAGAGGGAACCAATCAAAACATCGTTCCTGGCGAAAACAAAAGAAAGTGATTATCAGGACTCTCTCGCTATCTTCAAACTGGTAAGATAACTTCAACCAGGATCGGTTCACGTAAAGCTGTTAAACAGTTAACAAATAACTTCAACCAGGATCGGTTCACGTAAAGCTGTTAAACAGTTAACAAATAACTTCAACCAGGATCGGTTCACGTAAAGCTGTTAAACAGTTAACAAATAACTTCAACCAGGATCGGTTCACGTAAAGCTGTTAAACATTTAACAAATAACTTCAACCAGAATCGGTTCACGTAAAGCTGTTAAACAGTTAACAAATAACTTCAACCAGAATCGGTTCACGTAAAGCTGTTAAACAGTTATCTTCAACCAGAATCGGTTCACGCAAAGCTGTTAAACAGTTATCTTCAACCAGAATCGGTTCACGCAAATCTGTTAAACTGTTATCTTCAACCAGAATCGGTTCACGCAAATCTGTTAAACTGTTATCTTCAACCAGAATCGGTTCACGCAAATCTGTTAAACAGTTAAAGATTTGAAGCTTTGTCCAAGATACATGTGACATGTTAAAATTTGAGTATCACTTAGAGTGTAATTATAATCACATTTATTGTTTAGGAGCTTTCTAAGTTTACACAGTATTGCTGTTGAGATGTTCTTGTTCGTGGTGTATCTCTAAAAATTTGAGGTAGAAATTTTACGATAATTTTGATCATGTATCCAGATTCTAAGATTCATGAACGACAACAACCTGAGTGGGAAGAAGGAGCGGGCCCTTGCGGACTATGTAGTTCAGAAGGGACTGATAAACGAGATTATGAGAGACGAGATCCTGTGTCAGCTGTGTAACCAAACCTGGAAGAATGAAAACGAGGCAAACAACGAACGTGGCTGGCTGCTTATGTCCAATTGTTTGAGCTGTTTCCCGCCAAGTAAAACTTTGTACAAGTACCTACTGAAGTAAGCAAGCAAGGCTTCTGTCTCAGCATGATTAGTTTGTGATTCTCAAATGTAACAGTCGGGCTGTCGTTCGAACATTCTGTACTGATTTCTTGTTCTGGTGTTAATACTTGTGTAAAATTCGTTTTTATTAAGTGTTTTTCGTGTAATTTAACAAATATAGCTCTTTGGTGGTGGGAGTTGATTAAAAATTATTATACAAGTCAGTCAATCGGTGTTTTAGCCTTGTCAATTAAATAGAGCAATAGCAAATTTTTGAGGATTAATTTTAAATTGAATTAAAAAATATAATGAGTGTATTTAGTATGATAAACATAATTTAACAACGTTGTTTTACGTTTTCTCAGGTATGTGTCACTGTCTGATAAACATAATTAAATAACGTTGTTTTACGTTTCCTCAGGTATGTGTCACTGTCTGATAAACATAATTTAACAACGTTGTTTACGTTTCCTCAGGTACGTGTCACTGTCTGATAAACATAATTTAACAACGTTGTTTTACGTTTCCTCAGGTATGTGTCACTGT
>NW_013672571.1:4032-17069 GCF_000517525.1 Limulus polyphemus
TACGACGGCTACAAATGTCACTGTCTGATAAACATAATTTAACAACGTTGTTTTACGTTTCCTCAGGTACGTGTCCGATCATGCTTACGACGGCTACAAATGTCACTGTCTGATAAACATAATTTAACAACGTTGTTTTATGTTTCCTCAGGTACGTGTCCGATCATGCTTACGACGGCTACAAATGTCACTGTCAACAGAAATTGTTGCAAAGCGAAGACGTGGAACCCCAGAACGCCCGCACTTACCCACCAACTTGGTTGGAATGGAAAGCGAACACCAGGAAAGCGAACATGGCTCTGGAGGCGAAGTTCGCAGACGGTAATTGAATGGTGTAAAATGTATCACACTGTGGACAAAATCGGAACGAGGCGTCGTTTTCACGCTAAGCCTTGTTGGCATATTGTCTGTAGTGTATTTGAATAATTTGTTAGATAAGTTATAGGAACGTAGTAGAACAAGTTTCAAATAACTTCGAATGCTTGATTATCACCACGTTTTGTTGAATAACATGTTAGTTGTATTGTAAACAGTCACCAAAATAGTTGGCTGTATTATCAAATGTAAAGTTCAACTCGTTATTATTCAAACATCTGATGTCACTGAGATATGTATTACTTTAAACAACAAACACAAACCTTGCTTTCGTAGGTCGCATATGTAAATATATCGTTCACGAACAGTTTTATTTCGACACTAAGTACCAGTTAAACAACAAGACTTTGAAAGCCCGACAAGTTAAATGTTTGTCTGCTGAAATAAATTATCAGATTAAACCCCAAAATTAATCTGTATTTAGCTCTAACTTGGCAGATTAAATTGTATAACTCATATTTTTGGTTAAACAGTACGCTGTTTTCAAAATGTGCAACAGTTGCTCAGCTAGAGTGTGATCTGACGTTACGTTAACAGCCCAGCTTCAAAAAAAACCAAACGAAACCCAAGTACTACACAGGGTGGCAAGTTGCTCCTATAGATAAGGTTGTACATGACTTAGTCGATCGGGGTGTTACTATTGGTTTTTATTCTGTTAGAATGTCACCTTATCAAACACTCTTACCTTATCTCGTACGATTATTGATTCACCAGGTGGCGCTGCGTATGGTCCCGTGGAATCATGGACAGTTGGCGAAGACTTTGCTTCTTTTCTTCTGAAAGCTAGGTAAGTAAAATCCAGACAATTCTCGTTGTTAGATGTTAGAAAAAAAATCACTCGGGACAATGATGATCAAATAACGAAACCAAAAATATTTTTTTTTAGTATCGGTTGAAACTTTATTTCGTGATTTATGATTAATGTTGTTTTCTCTCAGGGGTATCGACGAAGGATTTGGCTGGTCCGTAGAGTTGCTGGATGACGGAAACGTGTATGATTTGAATGGGAACGACTACGTACTCGATTTAATATCCGAGATGGAGATACCACCATCTTTTCCAGTGTGTAAATCCTATTTCACGGTGTCTCCGGACCGACAGAAATCCGAACTAATGCAGCGTAAACCAGCTTGGGCTAGTTCGTAAGTAAATATCTGTGGAAATTTAACAGTCCGAAAATTGGTTGAATGTGTGAAAATATGTTTCAGTAAAAAAAATCGTAGCTGTTCCACGTAATAATAAAATAATCCGTCACCGTGACCAAGTGTTGGCTGAATTAATCCTTCACCGTGACCAAGTGTTGGCTGAATTAATCCTTCACCGTGACCAAGTGTTGGCTGAATTAATCCGTCACCGTGACCAAGTGTTGGCTGAATAGTTTTTTTTTCTAACTTTATTGCCAAAATGTCTAAATTATTCCAGTGTTCGCTAGCAACTTTCTATGAAAATGTTTGTTTTTAAAAGCCTTCTTTTCGTTTTGGTACAGATTTGTACGTTATTAGGGGCTTGACGTACTTTGTTGAAATTATTTAAATACTACTGAAAGTGAGTTAATTATACATGTAATTTGATCCTCTGTTTTTAGTTAATGGCTATTTGGGCTTGACGTACTTTGTTGAAATTATTTAAATACTACTGAAAGTGAGTTACTTATACATGTAATCTGACCTTGTGTTTTTAGTTAATGGCTATTTGACCTGTGTTTTTAGTTAATGGCTATTTGGGCTTGACGTACTTTGTTGAAATTATTTAAATACTACTGAAAGTGAGTTAATTATACATGTAATCTGACCTTGTGTTTTTAGTTAATGGCTATTTGACCTGTGTTTTTAGTTAATGGCTATTTGACCTGTGTTTTTAGTTAATGGCTATTTGACCTGTGTTTTTAGTTAATGGCTATTTGACGTGTGTTTTTAGTTAATGGCTATTTGGGCTTGACGTACTTTGTTGAAATTATTTAAATACTACTGAAAATGAGTTACTTATACTTGTAATATGACCTGTGTTTTTAGTTAATGGCTATTTGACCTGTGTTTTTAGTTAATGGCGATTTGGGCTTCACGTACTTTGTTGAAATTATTTAAATACTACTGAAAGTGAGTTACTTATACATGTAATCAAACCTTGTGTTTTTAGTTAATGGCGATTTTGGTTAAGAAATTATTATTGTTATTTTTTACAGGTGATATATTTAATTGGTCATTTTACAGAAATCTACAGATCAAGCATTCCGAATTTTTGTTAGCTAATTCGCCGATAAAATACGTTTTTATAATAGGTTAAATAAAATAGTGATAGCTGAATTATAACTTGACCAGAAAAGAGAATAGAGCTTTTCCTTAGAACCTTTAATGGACCTAAGAAATTGTGTAAAGCAATAAATTTAGTTGGTGATTTTTTCTTCTTTCCTTTTCCACACCAAAAGTAAACAAATCAGATTCAATGTCATCTGTTAGTTCCCACGTTTGTTCAACAATACTCAGATGATCAATGTCATCTGTTAGTTCCCTCGTTTGTTCAACAATACTCAGATGATCAATGTCATCTGTTAGTTCCCTCGTTTGTTCAACAATACTCAGATGATCAATGTCATCTGTTAGTTCCCTCGTTTGTTCAACAATACTCAGATGATCAATGTCATCTGTTAGTTCCCTCGTTTGTTCAACAATACTCAGATGATCAATGTCATCTGTTAGTTTCCTCGTTTGTTCAACAATATTAAGATGATCAATGTCACCTGTTAGTTTCCACGTTTGTTCAACAATATTAAGATGATCAATATAAAAGGCTTACCTGAAGTATTTGTATTAAGTGTCACGATATATTTCACATGTAAAGGTCACGGGGCTTTAACCATTATATACAGCTTCAACCCGTGCATCATTTCTTCGAACTAAAACTGTGGTAAATATAGTCGAACAGATTGTAAAATTTGTGATAATTCTGATGATGTATGTGGACAATCTTATAACTCATTTATATCTTATATATTGTATGGACACGTTTGTTAGTCCACAATTGTGGCAGTGTGGACACGTTTGTTAGTCCACAATTGTGGCAGTGTGGACACGTTTGTTAGTCCACAATTGTGGCAGTGTGGACACGTTTGTTAGTCCACAATTGTGGCGGTGTGGACACGTTTGTTAGTCCACAATTGTGGCGGTGTGGACACGTTTGTTAGTCCACAATTGTGGCGGTGTGGACACGTTTGTTAGTCCACAATGGTGGCGGTGTGCAGTGTGGACTCGCTTGTTAGTCCACACTGGTGGCGACGTACCGTACATCTATCACTAGAAGTGAAACACAAGGTATTGGATACTAAGAGTTTAGGTTATAGAAAGACATACCTCTTAAGATCTTATCATTCTTTAGAATGTAGTATGTGCTAGTGTTACGTCGAGACAGGGCATTGGATGTCAACCAAAACCATTGTTACTTGTTCGAATCTAATCGCAGAGGGCAAAGTTTGTTCAATTAATCGTGTTCAAAATATCAGTAGGGACTTTGTCTTTTATCTGTTGTATTTACACTTCCAATTTTACATGAAACAAAGAAAAACAACGTTTTTTTTTCTTCAACAGAGGTAAACTTAATATAAAAAAACTGATTCAACTTATTATACCAAAGACTATTACAATTTACAGCTTTTATAGTAAGGAAAATTATTTTTAGAACAGGTACGCCGTTTTCACCACTGGTGCGATCATTCTGAAGTAAATTTCTTGTAATAAAGTAATATTTAATCAGTAGGTAAACTCAAAAGGAAAATATTTATACCAAAGATTCAAGTATTATACCATAGTACGAGTTTAGATAGTTTAAGCCATTAATTACCAAATTGAGCATAGTACAAGATTAGATAGTTTAAGCCATTAATTACCAAATTGAGCATAGTGCAAGATTAGATAGTTTAAGCCCTTAATTACCAAATTGAGCATAGTGCAAGATTATATAGTTTAAGCCCTTAATTACCAAATTGAGCATAGTGCAAGATTATATAGTTTAAGCCCTTAATTACCAAAAATCTTGCACTATGCTCAAGGCTTAAACTATATAATCTTGCACTATGCTCAATTTGGTAATTAAGGGCTTAAACTATCTTTTGGTAATTATTAATCTTGCACTATGCTCAAAGATAGTTTAAGCCATTAATTACCAATAATGTAAATATCAAATAAAAGGAATATTATAATACAAAAGTACGTATATGTTTACCTATTTACTTGATCGTTATTAAAGTCTGGAGTAGGTAATTCATAACAATATATGTTGTTTAATACGGATAAATCTTATTTATTTATCACAAAAATCTAAAATAGGTAATTCACGACAGTTTTACTAAGATTAGTTCGTGTTTTGCATTTATAAATTCTTAGGTTTATTCATTACTGTAAATAAGCTATGTCTAAAGTGGCTCAATTAAACCTAGCGGTTCAGATGCTTTTCAGAATGATAGCTGCTTTAACAAATATACTTGCTAAAAACTTTATGATCATTTTTTAATTCTTTATTGTATAACATGCATCTTATTATTTATTTTAATATAATATTTTTATTATAGCAGTAATATAGTATATGAATTAGAAAAGCTAGTTATTTCGGCTTGGTAAATTTCCCTTGCCCTTTGAAAGTGGAAAGGACATATGTTACTTAAATCTAAGTTGTACATCGTTATTAAAACAACGTTGAGGATATATTTGGAGAGAGAAGAGCGTGTACTTTCGCTGGGGCTACACTCCTATAGCTTGTAACCGAATATAATAAATAAAACGAACTGAGTTGTCGTTAAAAATGACGAGTTATTGAAAAAAAAACGTAAACTTAGTGCTGAGATTTCATGGTTAAAAGGGAGATAAAGAAAGATATTTATGTTTGAGAAGTTAATTTAAACAAAGTTTACTTCTGACAAGTGTCGTGGTAAAAGACGGTCTAATATGAGGGTCATAGTAAAATATACAACTTTGTTATTAAGGAGTTTTTTCTTAGGTGATTTCACAATTGGGTTTTCGTCGTTTAACGTACCAAAATTAAACAGGATAAAATAAAAAATTGCCTAAGCTAGACCCTGGTGGATCAGCAGTAAATTGGAGGGTTTATAACGCTAAAAATCTGTTTTCGATACTTGTGGTGGGTAGAGAACAGATAGCTTATTTTATAACTTTGTGCTTAACAACAAACAAACTTGCCGAAACTGATACTTTCGATGACAATTAGGCTAAAGAACAAAAGTCTTGTTAGTATTTTTAAGGGAATTCCCTAACAAGTCTTGATTGACAGTTTATGAAATCATGTTTTATGTCACAGGTGTGAAAGCTAACATAGACAATTCTTTTTAAAATGGATATAATTGGACAAATATTTAGGCCTTTGTTTTGTTTTTTTGTTTACATGCGTCTTAATATTTTGTCTTTGAAAAAAGTTACTATTTTGTTTTCTTAAAAGACGAAACAAATTGTACCCAAGTTTGAATTTAAGATTAAGCCTAATAATATTTCAGTTAATTTTTTCTGTCATTAAGTTGCAAAAGTAATTATTGTTATATTGAATACAGTCTGTCAGCCGTACCTTTGATGGTCAAATAACTTCGTTTGTGATTTTAAAAACAGAATCATTGGAGTTCGTTATGTGGTTGGATACTAATATTGATGTCTCAAACTTATTCTGTTATGACTGAATTAAGAATATTTTCTGGAATCATTCATCAATCAAGTTTTACTAAGTCTTGAGTTATTTTTAATATACTAGCGAAAGTATTAGGTTGGTAGTGTTTGTATTCTGAACTCATTTTAGCATCTAAGTATAACCTATTTATTTTTGTTGCTAAGCAACATACATAAAAGTCATTGTTGGAACGCATTGTTACCAAAACAAACTGAATTTTCTATATATTAGAAGTTGTTATATAAAGAACCATTTCTTTAATATGTGGTTTTTCGCTAGCTTGCCTCATTAAAAAGAATCTACCAACGTTTGACTGCCTTGACTGCACTTTTCTGCCTCTTTGTTGGTCAAACTTGATTTCACAAAATTTATTTATTTCAGTTAGCTATCTGGGTATTGTCTTATTAAAAATATGCGCGCACGCACGTAGATAAGTAATAATAATAATACCCAGGTGCACACCCTCAGGGTCCACTTAGTATGGGAGCAAAATTTCAGGTTACTAGGTTCTTTCGTCTTGGAGCTATGGCAGTCACATTTTCTTTTCTATGCGGTTTTCGCTTGCTTACCTCACAAAAAGATGCACACGGGGATAAATAATAATATCCGGTTGCACACTTTCAGAGCACACTTTAGTATGTGTGCAAAATTTTAGGTTTCTAGATTCTTTCCACTTGGAGTTATGACGTTCACTAACACAGACACGCCCTTTTATTATTACTATTATTATAGGTGACTCTTCCGTTTTTTTGTTTTATCCTGATAATGTATGTATTATTGTTTAATATACAAATATGTCACACATTCACTACGTAAATTAATTTGTTTATTGCAAACTTTCGACTTCTTAACAGAAGTTGTCTTTACTCGAAGAAGACTTTGGTTAATGAGCCAAAAGCTTACAATAAACAATTTACATAGTGAATGCCCAACATCTTTGTATATTAAACTCATCTATTTTCTAATTTATGGTAACAAACATGATGGCTACCTACCAGTGTCAAGGTTAGCCTTTTCCAAACATGGTTTTCAACTTTCTACATTGATGGCTACCTACCAGTGTCAGGGTTAGCTATTTCCAAACATGGTTTTCAACTTTCTACATTGATGGCTACCTACCAGTGTCAGGGTTAGCTATTTCCAAACATGGTTTTCAACTTTCTACATTGATGGCTACCTACCAGTGTCAGGGTTAGCTATTTCCAAACATGGTTTTCAACTTTCTACATTGATGGCTACCTACCTAAATGTGTTCTAGGAGGGCATTGTATTGAATATTAAATGTGTTACAGGAGGGCATTGTCTTGATAAATTAAATGTGTTACAGGAGGGCATTGTATTGATAAATTAAATGGTTACAGGAGGGCATTGTATTGATAAATTAAATGCGTTACAGGAGGGCATTGTCTTGATAAATTAAATGCGTTACAGGAGGGCATTGTCTTGATAAATTAAATGTGTTACAGGAGGGCATTGTATTGATAAATTAAATGCGTTACAGGAGGGCATTGTATTGATAAATTAAATGCGTTACAGGAGGGCATTGTATTGACAAATTAAATGCGTTACAGGAGGGTATTGCATTGAATATTGTGTGTATTGTATTTTTCTACAGGCCTCATAATCCGGAAAAAATAAATACTTTTGAAATAGACATCCAAGAGGCGCCTCCAGCACCAGTCCGTCACCATCCGACTAAAACACCACATCTGGTGAGCGATGGTGTGGTAAGATCAGAGCGTGTGGAACGTGCTCGTCAGGAACTAGAAAAGCAAGCGAGGAAACACGAGCGAACTTTCCGTCAAGACAGACATCAAGAGAACGTGGAACCTAAGATCATCCATCAAAGATCACAAGAACAATATAGAAAAGCTATTTATCAGCAGAGAGACCTACAGTCGGAACACGATAGTTTTGACTTGTCTGTTCAGCACCAACAGCACATATCCAGGAAAGATAAATTGGCCCATCTGGAAAAAGCTCATCAGGTGGAACAAGAACTTACTGTACAAGCAACAGCTGGCCGGGGATCTGGTTTGTTATATGATTTTATTACGCAGCAATATGAGGAATTAATTTTCTGTTTAACTTTGATTTATTGTATCTTGCATTAGACAGTATCACTTAGTTTTCTTATTATACACTTGGAAGTAAAGTACATCATATAATGAAATAATTTAAATTTGATATGATTCTTTATGGTTACATTCTAAATACAGACATGCATTTCAGGACCCAGAGAAACAAGAGACAACACACAGTCCCAGATGGAACGAATAGAAGTCATGGACTCATCACGGTCTTTGTCTCTTGAGCGATTAACGGAAGATGGAGGAGCAGGAGATGGAGGAACAGCCTTGTCCAAAACGAGCATTTTGAATGAGAGATATTATTCTTCTCGCAAAGAAGAAGAAATTAAAGGTGCTTCTCATGTTATGCGTCAGGAAGTTAAAACATCTCTGTCTCCTCAAGATCTTGGCCTGTCCAAAACTAGTAAACTCAACCAGCGGTATGAGAAACAAATTGAGACTGAAGATCCGAGGGAGGGCCTTTCCAAAACTAGCAAGCTAAATCAAAGATATGAACAAAGGGAACCTGAAGACCCTAGAGATGGACTTTCAAAAACTAGCAAACTAAATCAACGATATGAACAAAGGGAACCTGAAGACCCTAGAGATGGGCTTTCAAAAACTAGCAAATTAAATCAGAGATACGAACAAAGGGAACCTGAAGACCTTAGAGATGGACTTTCAAAAGCTAGTAAACTAAATCAACGCTATGAAGTACAAGCAGAAGTAGAAGAACGTAGAGATGGTCCATTAAAATCTAGGAATCTAAACCAGCGCTACGAGAAACAAACCACAGTTGAAGAAGCTTTGTCTAAAACAAGCAAACTAAACCAGAGGTATGAAAAACAAGGAGAAGCTGAAGATTCTAGAGAAGGCCTTTCTAAAACAAGTAAACTAAATGCTCGCTACGATAATCAGGTTGACCCACTATCTGAAACCAGTAAATTAAACAAACGGTATTTGCAGACGAAAATGGGCACTGGACGTGGAAGTTTGGAAAGACCGAGAGCTCCGCCTCCTCCACCTCCAGAACCACGTGAGCCAACACCTCCTCCAAATTCAAGTAACGAACCGTGGGTTGGGCAACTTGGTCTGGCCTCTTCAGCTTTGAATGATCGTTATTTTAGCCAGTTAGATTTGACAAGGTCTCAACCGCCAAGAGAAGGAAGTGAAATTAGTAGCAGAAAGCTTGGACCCGGTAGTAAGAGGAGTTCTAGCCTTCATGACGTTAGTCTGTTGAATGGGCAAGGACGAAAATCAAACAACTCCAGCTATCCTCCATCAGGAGTCCTACCAGGTCGAGAAAGAGCTTCCAGTCCCCAACCTTCTTCCAATGGCGGAGTCGACTTCCCAGAGCTGGACTTCACACAGATGAGTACAAGGGATTCGGACCCAGAAGGAGACCAAGACACATCACCTTATAGCAGGACAACAGAGTCCACCCGCTATGTGAAATACATCTCCAAGAAACCTCAACCCAGTCAATATTCCCACTCCACTAAAGCTCATATAGGCCGAACCAAGGAAACGGAATACAGTGGGGTGCGGAGTTCGGCCCTATCAGACACTTCGGAGGCTCCTTCCCTCGCATCTCACGTCAGAAATGTCCACGTGCCTTCGCACGCTTCCGACCTCGACCAGTATCTAGACGAACTTTTCAATCCCGTTTTAGACGGGAACTTGGATGAGATGAGTGATGCACGATCTTTAGCTGCATCGATCAAAGGACGAGGATCATTCCTTCAAAAGTCCCCTGGAAGGCCAAATACAGAGCTCTCCTCTGATCATATATTAACAGAAAGATCTATTGAAGACATGTTTGAACAGATTCTAGACGAAGATCTAGCGGGATTAACAAATCCCGATCTTATGGTTAAGGCATTAAAGGGAGGTGGAGACCGTATGGCGCCATCTGGCAGCACCAGTCAGGCTTCTGATGACGTGGATGAGTACTTGGACGATCTCTTCAGACCAGTTTTAAACTCGGATTGTGAAGACTTGACTGATGCAACAGCTGTAGCCCTATCACTTAAAGGTGGTGGTCAGACTGGTGGAGGCGTGGAAACGCAGGTAAAAATAAAAGTTTGTTGTTTTTAGTATTGGAGTACACAGAGGAAAAGTAAGTGGTATCTTGTTTCTGTATTTTCTCTGTGTTTAATACAAAAACAACATCAGTATGTAGAGAAAAATTATAACTAGAGAGAGGAGTCTTTTGAAAGCTTCCTTGTAGAAATTGTGACTGCTAAACGTAAACAGATAAGAATAACATAATTACTTTCAAAGTTTGTAACGAAACGCAGGTAACTATTGAAAAAAAACAACAGCGGTACACAAACTAACAGGTTTGTTTCTACGAGTAGTGACGATATAAAGATGTGGTCATATATAACGAATTTTTATTTTGTTCTGCTCAAATTTTACATTAGTATTAGTACAGACTTTTTAAAACCTGCGTTAATTCTTTTTGTTTATTTATACTCAAAACCTTTTGCCACTTTACTAAACCAAAAATCTACTCGTTTTTTGCAGGTCACGCCAACACCTCACCTAGGCCTAAACTACAGCGCCCCCATGGGACCAAACGCAGCATTAGGTATGCAGTCTCCAGTGTTTAACAGTTCTTTTCCTGGCCTGGGGGCGACAATGGGTGCCCCAACAGTGAATACAAGTATGCAAACTTTCAATATGGCCGGTAGGTGGAGTTGTTTTTTCATAGTAGTTATATTGAAAGACGTGAAGAAATGTTCCTAGCTTAAACGTAAACGTTTTTTGTTGTTTTTAATTCCGTAATATTGCAAATTGAGTGCGTGAAAATTTGTTACACGATTTTTTACATGATTAGGTGTGAGTGTTACGTCATCCGCGTGCTTTGTGTGAAACTGATAGAATATTTTATTTGCTAATATGCATCGTAAAGGTTTTACGGTCGTGTGTCGTAATACATCGACTTGCCAATCTTGATTGTCGTCATTCGACAGTCGTGATTAACTTCCGAGCAGAGCAAGCAATGTATTTGAAGAGAAACTGAAAATCAAGCTAGTAATGAATATTTGGAGTTATATATACTCATAAACACTAAGACTGTATAGTTCTTCATCAGTTCAGTAATCTTGCTGTTAAAAATACATTTTAATAAAATAGTTCGTCGTTAAAGATTTGCTCACATCGCAACAGAATACAGAAAAACTACTTGAACTATGGTATAAAAAAATTAGTTTGTCTTGTATATTGTGACTAGATGAGATGCTAGGTTGTGTACAGTACTTGGGCAACCTTTCTGATCTTTATATATATATTCTTGAAAGCGTCGTAAATCTGTGTTTTTGTAGGACCGGGCGTGACTAAAAGTCGACTTTGGAGTATTTGCTACTGGTATATAGCGTTAACAGTCGACTGTGGAGTACTTGCTACTGGTATCGAGGGTTAACAGTCGACTGTGGAGTACTTGCTACTGGTATCGAGGGTTAACAGTCGACTGTGGAGTACTTGCTACTGGTATCTAGCGTTAACAGTCGACTGTGGAGTATTTGCTACTGGTATCTAGGGTGAACAGTCGACTGTGGAGTATTTGCTACTGGTATCTAGCGTGAACAGTCGACTGTGGAGTATTTGCTACTGGTATCTAGCGTGAACAGTCGACTGTGGAGTATTTGCTACTGGTATCGAGGGTTAACAGTCGACTGTGGAGTATTTGCTACTGGTATCGAGGGTTAACAGTCGACTGTGGAGTATTTGCTACTGGTATCGAGGGTTAACAGTCGACTGTGGAGTATTTGCTACTGGTATCGAGGGTTAACAGTCGACTGTGGAGTACTTGCTACCGGTATCGAGGGTTAACAGTCGAATGTGGAGTATTTGCTACCGGTATCGAGGGTTGACAGTCGACTGTGGAGTACTTGGTACCGGTATCGAGGGTTAACAGTCGACTGTGGAGTACTTGCTACTGGTATCGAGGGTTAACGTACTAAACTGTAAAAATTTACATATTTGTAAATAACAGTTTGAAAACGAAGTTGGTTTAAGTCTATAACAATCATATCGTTTACATATGGCGAAGTTTGTGCATATTATCGTATGTTCTTTATCTCCGGTTTCAATTAAGAAGGGTTTTTTTAATTTACAGGAATGACAGACGGAGTAAAACGTCCCTTTATCACTAACATCAGGCGTAGGTTAACTTTTCTTCTTGTATCTGGTATACTTTCCTAATGTGATCCGTTACAGAAACTTAAATTAATGTATAACAATTTTTTTTTATTTAGAAGCTGTTGAGTTTGCATGATGGTAATTGGAATTTATTGCACCATGGTATAATACCCTCCAGTGTTTGTAAATAATACATCTGCATGCTTAAATTTTTGTTCTAACTGTCTGTCTGTCGGCACATGTCTTTAGGGAGCCCTCTACCACCACATGCTGTCTCACCACTACCAGCTCTTCAGCTGTCAGTTCCCCAAGTCTACAACATGTCGGGTAGGTTTAACACTGTAGCTTAGCAAGAAAACTTGTTCGATATGAAACGAATATAGAAGACTTGATTTATAAATGTCCCGCTTACTTTAAAAATAATTAATAGAACTGTTGTTTCTCCAATAATGTTTTTTACTTTTTTGTCCATTACTTTGTATAGGTATGACGGTCCCAATGATGGACACGTCACAGCTCATCCAGAAACAAATCGTCCAGCAGCAAATGATGCAGGTATGGAAACAGTTATCAACTAACTAGCTGTTTACAAGAAGTAGTAAGAGTGAAACGTTTAGGTATGGAAACATTTATCAACTAACTGGCTGTTTACAAGTAGTAAGGGCGAAACGTTTATGTATGGAAACATTTATCAACTAACTGGCTGTTTACAAGAAGTAGTAAGGGCGAAACGTTTATGTATGGAAACAGTTATCAACTAACTAGCTGTTTACAAGAAGTAGTAAG
>NW_013672571.1:18069-19842 GCF_000517525.1 Limulus polyphemus
GTATATTAAGGTGGACGATAGACAAGAATCAGTATATTAAGGTGGACGGTAGACAAGAATCAGTATATTAAGGTGGACGATAGACAAGAATGAGTATATTAAGGTGGACGGTAGACAAGAATCTGTATATTAAGGTGGACGTTAGACAAGAATCTGTATATTAAGGTGGACGTTAGACAAGAATGAGTATATTAAGGTGGACGTTAGACAAGAATGAGTATATTAAGGTGGACGTTAGACAAGAATGAGTATATTAAGGTGGACGGTAGACAAGAATCTGTATATTAAGGTGGATTCTTGTCTACGTCGTTGCCCGGGTTTTCGAAAAAAAAAAACAACAACACGTACTCTGTTTCCCTGTTCCATATTTCGATAGGTAAAAATATTTTTTAAATTAAAAAAAAATAACCTTAGGTTTAATTTTTGAAAATAAACTACGAACCTGTTTTAAATCATGGCTTCCTTATGTACTATGTTTTGTTTTTCCTTCACTGGGAAGGATAAATAAGCCCCTATGGAGAATATTTCGGTTATCTTATACAAGTATGAGTACTCGTTCTGGTGAACAGGATAAGCCTAGCTCTATCCCACCCTCATCCCCCGTTATTGCTCCTCAAATATTTAAATTTCAAACGTAAATATGAATGTTCAGTTTGCTGTAATGTAAGTTTGATATATTTTATATGAATGTGATACGGTATTCACATTATGACATTGTTTGAAATATACTACAAACAAAATATAATATTGTACTTTAAAAGAAAAAAAAACCCATTTCCAGGTATCGAACCATCCGGAGAAAAAAGAAAATACATTAAAAGATTCGACTTTAATCTCATTTTACACAATAAGTATTATAATGTAAGCCTTACTCTTTTCATTTGGTCTATTTAATGACAGACGGCATGAATTTTGTTAGGTTAGGTTTACTGTTTACTTTTTCACACACAACATTCTAATTCTGCATACATTTCTTTTGTGTGTGAGGTTAATTATAAGAAGTATTAGTATATGTATAATTTTAATGATCACTAACTAAGTAGGCCTATCTATTCTAATGGTATACGTCAAATGTTAACTCAAACTTACCAAAAAATTTGAAGTCTGCGTAGAATCACAACCATGTAAACCGTGTTAACGATAAACTTACTGGTTCGGCTAGCAGACGATAGACGCATATATCAACGAAAAATTGTCGTTTTGCGCACCTTCACGTGAGGGAAGTGTGACATGCTCACGCGGCGGACAAACAAGGAAGCAAACAAACGGAGATTTTGAGTTTTATATATGATTTGTGTTGAAAAGCACCGGAAGTTGAAGATTAGTCAAATACACTAGCAAGAAAACTCAAACCTCGTGGATTAAACTTCGTATTGTTTACAAGAATAATAAGAGCGAAACGTTTATGTATGGAAACAGTTATCAACTAACTAGCTGTTTACAAGAAGTAGTAAGAGTGAAACGTTTAGGTATGGAAACTGGAAAATTCTTGCCCAATGTTATTTTATAGTAGACCAGCAGTGTTATCCGACCGTTTCGCTCTTACTACTTCTTGTAAACAGCTAGTTAGTTGATAACTGTTTCCATACATAAACGTTTCGCCCTTACTACTTCTTGTAAACAGCTAGTTAGTTGATAACTGTTTCCATACATAAACGTTTCGCCCTTACTACTTCTTGTAAACAGCTAGTTAGTTGATAACTGTTTCCATACATAAACGTTTCGCCCTTACTACTTCTTGTAAACAGCTAGTTAGTTGATAACTGTTTCCAT
>NW_013672571.1:20788-22663 GCF_000517525.1 Limulus polyphemus
TTCTTGTCTAACGTCCACCTTAATATACTGTTTCTTGTCTAACGTCCACCTTAATATACTCATTCTTGTCTAACGTCCACCTTAATATACTCATTCTTGTCTAACGTCCACCTTAATATACTCATTCTTGTCTAACGTCCACCTTAATATACTGATTCTTGTCTAACGTCCACCTTAATATACTGATTCTTGTCTAACGTCCACCGTAATATACAGATTCTTGTCTAGCGTCCACCTTAATATACTGATTCTTGTCTAGCGTCCACCTTAATATACTGATTCTTGTCTAGCGTCCACCTTAATATACTGATTCTTGTCTAGCGTCCACCTTAATATACTGATTCTTGTCTAGCGTCCACCTTAATATACTGATTCTTGTCTAGCGTCCACCTTAATATACTGATTCTTGTCTAGCGTCCACCTTAATATACTGATTCTTGTCTATCGTCCACCTTAATATACAGATTCTTGTCTATCGTCCACCTTAATATACAGATTCTTGTCTAGCGTCCACCTTAATATACAGATTCTTGTCTAGCGTCCACCTTAATATACAGATTCTTGTCTAGCGTCCACCTTAATATACAGATTCTTGTCCAACGTCCACCTTAATATACAGATTCTTGCCTAACGTCCACCTTAAGATACATTCTTGCCTAACGTCCACCTTAATATACTCATTCTTGTCCAACGTCCACCTTAAGATACTGATTCTTGTCCAACGTCCACCTTAAGACTTATTAAATGACAAACTTAACTTCAATCTGTAAACACATAATAAGACTAACCAGACGTTTGAATAATTTATTGAACACAGTTGTATCTAAGTTTATAATGCTATTTTTTGATTTATGAAGTTTTCCATAAATATAATTTTTTTTCAGAAATTAATGGTGTGCATTACGAAACTACTACACTGAATATTTTTGTTATATTTAAAATCCATAAACTATGTTTCAGCTCCAGCAGAGGGCGTTCTTGGCATCAGCCGTTCAGCAAAACCTTCAGATTCAACAACAACTGATGCACCAAAACCAAGCTCTTCAGCAGATGCTGCACACGAACGTGGTCAGGTTTTGTTCATTATAGACCATAATATAAACTTTCCCATTGAATGTTTAATTAAAGATAAAAATAAAAAAATCTAAACGTTTTGTAGAAAAAAAAAAGTATTGTATTGGTTTTCTTAAAAACGTATTAATTTAGCCATTATAAGATTATTATATGTGTTGTAGATTATAAGTTAGATAAGCAAGAAGACACATGAATTGTATTTCATGGCCATGCACCGAATACAAGGTATTATTAAATGTAAACAGCGTTGCATTATGGCCATGCACCGAATACAAGGTATTATTAAATGTAAAACAGCGTTGCATTTCATGGCCATGCACCGAATACAAGGTATTATTAAATATAAAACAGCGTTGCATTAGTGTTTGATGCGTTAATTTTCATATTTTCAGGTTTCGCCGACTTCTCCCCCTCAAATAAGTAGCCCACTTCCTAACCAAACCCCCTTGCCCACAGATGGTTTTGCTACCAACTCTATGACTCCAATGCCTTTGTTCTTACCAACAGCTACTGGATTTCCATCTGCCCTTTCTCCACAACAGACTTTGGGCACAGACGTAATGACCCCTGTTCTTCAGACTGCTCCCGTAGCGCCTCCCCCTCTTCCACCTAAATCAACCCAAATGCCTATGACACCCGCACCCCCCTTGCCGGAGAAGACAACATTGGGGAAACGACCAACTACTCCCCGAGATGTCTTCAGTGATGTGTTGTCAGAACTCAAAAGTCGAGCTGGAGGGGATGAACCGCCCCCAGTTTCGCGTCCTCCGCCACCAAGAATGCCTGGGGTTCCACCTCCAC
>NW_013672571.1:23228-24996 GCF_000517525.1 Limulus polyphemus
GTCAAGAACTACAAAAGTCGAGCTGGGAGGGGATGAACCCGCCCCCAGTTTCGCGTCCTCCGCCACCAAGAATGCCGTGGGGTTCCACCTCCCACCCCCGCCTCCTCCTCCTCCACCCCCACCACCCCCACCTCTGCCTCAAGATGGACAAGAGAAGTACACAGATATTTACAGCAGGGCTAAGACAGTTCGGATAGGACGCTGGCGCTGGCCACCACCGCGAGGAGAAAATGATGCAGAGACTAGTTATTTCCAGTTTAAAATGAAGAAACAGCAAGAAAAATTGGATCGACAAGACCAAGATGAACAAACTCGCGATGAAGCAGAGGAGTTCGTGGAGTTTCCCGAAATTCCAGACATGACCCAGGTTGAGCCACTAAATAACCAGATTCATAAGGCAGAATCTGTAGAGAGCTTTGATGAGAGGATTGTTGAGACTAAGAAAGCTACACCTAACAGACGGCACAAGTCTTCAGAGGATAAAAGTGACAAAACCTTTGAAGGTGACGAGAAATCCATGCCAGGTAGCATAGGAAAACTTCGTATTAGCTCCGAGATGAAAGCCAAATTAGAACAGTTAACAATGGACCAGAGCGTGCGGTCATCACACAAGGATTCCAGAAGTAGGGCATCATCTGTGTCCAGAAGTAGAGAGAACTTAGCCGACACGGGAATCAAGAAATTGACAGAGAGTAGGAGGACCCTTCTGGAGCGGCAGTTGGTTGGTGATTTTGGACGAGATGAAATTGACACTGCCCCCAGAAGTCGCTCAGATCGCAGAGTTGGATCAGAAGACGGGTTCATTTCCGTGGAGACAGCAGTCACAGAAGGATTTGATGACTTCGAGGATGATATTACAGAGACTCACGAAAGTAGCCAGTTCTTGGTAGAAAACCTAGTTAAAGATCAAGTGGAGAGAATGGAGAAAAGCCGACGAGACATTCGTGAACAGCAGGAAGAACTTGGCTATCCAATGGCCCATCCCATGCTTGGATATCCTCCAGGAGACTACCGACAACGTGAGAGCCAGATATACCCACCAAGTTCTATGACTGAGAAAGCATTTGATCAGTCCAGCCAGGCTTCTCGCAGTTACATCTATGAGGAGAGTCTGGCTTCATCTAGAAGCATGCAGAACACCCATGCTGTCCCACAAACTGTGTACCAACGTGGAGTAGAAACAAGAATGCTGTTCCCTTCTATTCCCAAAGATCAGCAACGTTTACCACCACCGATTGGGCCCACACCAGGACCCGTTCCGCCCACTCCGCCCTCTATCGATGCTTCCAGTAGCTACTATACACCAAGCACACCCGTGGTCCCGAGGCATCGAGTTCCTCCTGCACCGATATCGCCACCAGTCTTCCTACAGGACAAAGCTTCGTCTGAGAGGATAGAATGTAAGTTTCATATTGGAAGTAGAATTTAGTGGAGGTTTTTCATATAAGCAAATTTAAAATATTTAAGTTGGTACTAAACTATTTGAAAATTGTGTATAGTTTTATGAAGGTATAAAATAATAATGATTTTAACACTTCATTGGGATTTTTTCCGTAAATTCTCAAGTACACGCACCGATAAGGTAGTGACATAGGCTATAAGACGACTTCCCACCCCACAATAATGGTACTAGAGATACTAATGTTTTTCATTTGAAAATATTTACCTTTCTAATTTGGATATCCATTTTTAGCTTGTTATTGTATTACTTGTTTCTTCTATGTGGAATTCACTATGGTCTATATTTACTTACTACTGTTGTTGGATT
>NW_013672571.1:25820-31833 GCF_000517525.1 Limulus polyphemus
CTACTCTATGTAATTACTACTGTTGTTGGATTCACTATGGTCTACTCTATGTAATTACTACTGTTGTTGGATTCACTATGGTCTACTCTATGTAATTACTACTGTTGTTGGATTCACTATGGTCTACTCTATGTAATTACTACTGTTGTTGGATTCACTATGGTCTACTCTATCTAATTACTACTGTTGTTGGATTCACTATGGTCTACTCTATCTACTTACTACTGTTGTTGGATTCACTACGGCCTACTCTATCCAATGGAACTTATAGTAATGACTTCTAAGCGGTTTACCTTAAAACTATTAGTTTTCAATTCACAGAATATTGAAGATCCAAAAGTAGATATTAAACTCTTTCTTGACAGTTGAAGAAAGTTCGGAATTCCTGAAGCCAATAGATGTCGCTCCACCTCCCACAATGGATACACCAGAACAAAGAACGTTAGAAAGTATCAAAACCAAACTGCATCCCAAAACTAACGCACCTTATTTTTGTTACACCAAAACACCGTGGCAACTTCGCGTCAGAAAGGAGGTAATGATTTTATTTTAAGCCAGAGGTTTTATTTGTGTTTACTTGTTAGGTTTTTATATTTCAGTTGACAAAACTATAACGTAGTTAGTTATCAATGCAGTTTTTGTGTGTGTTTTTTATTACAGATATTCACTCCTTCTGAAAAGCTGGACAATCCTCTCGTGCTACATTTAATTTTCTGCCAGGTTGTTCATGATGCACTTAGCAACTTCTGCATTAGGCTTAACCGCGAAGAACGAACAAAGGTTCAGCAAGTGATCGGTACGTATTTTGGTGGAGGAGTAATTTAAAATCGACCACCAGTTTGTGAAGTTCATATTTTACCTTTGTATTCGAACTAAGAAAACAATCTCATGTGTGTGTATAAAGTTTGTATTAATTGTTTTTAAACTAGTGTTATCAGTTATGAGGTGGTTATAATTGGAGTGGTGTTGATTTATGTTTCAAAGTGTATCTGACGTAAATCGGAACAACTCAAGTTTCTGACTGCTAGTAACTGAGAAAATTATAAACGAGATTTTAACGTTTAACAACAACTTTCGTTATTAGTGCTATTATAATATGTAATACGTTCACTTTTGTCTCCCTAGAAAGCTACGGAATCACCCCATCTAATCTGCAGTCAGCCAGCTTAAAGTTAAGTATGAAGAAAAACCTGGTAACCATGGCCCGTGACTTGCCCCTTTACTTCTCCAGGATATATCCAGTTTCGGTAACGTATCCCAACTCTTCATGGAAACGTAAAAATAGCTATGGATAAAATGTAAATAGTCTTGATGAAATAAGTATTTCTAAGAATTACTGTACTATTGTAAGGCTTATCACCTTTACTGGTGTAACTTCTATGGTTACAAAGTAACCACAGATATAGAAACCTAATTATTAAAACTAATACAGATATAAGCTGAGTTAGTAAAGCAGCCATGTTAGTCTCGTCTCAAGTGGTCAGTAGTTATCAACAATAGTGCATGATCCAAAGAAACATTACATTCTACTGAGAAGGTCAGTCAGGTTAATTGGTATATGAGAACTGGACAACACAATATTTACGTGAGTCTATCTGTAGAAAAATGACCCCCGGTAAGAAACCATTAACGGCTCCCTTGTGTAATACTAGTGGTTACGTGGATTTTATTTCGTTGTCATTTTATCATTTTTCAAGTACCAGTTTTCGTCTTCTGTATAGTTGTTAGTTATTATATAGTTTTATAAATACATTGAAACAAATATTTCTAAGCTCTGAAACCTGATTTTTAATCTCATTACTAACTGTTTTATACTAACTGATTAGTCATTTAAAAACAGGGAATCCTCAATAGCCGCGTCACTTGAAATTCATTTAGGCAGGATTATAGTAAATTAATCCAATACCCTTTTTTTTTGTTTTATTAGCTATATTTCTGTGCGCCAGGAATGCCAAGCGTGTACTCTCCAAATTGAAATTATTTTAGGTAGGATTAGAGTAACTTAATCAGTAAGACCTTGGTATGGTCAAATACATCAATCTAAAGGGTTTGACCTCCTGAGTCCAAAACTGTAATTACATCACAAATTGGTCAAGAGATGACGGAGTTATGAGCTACAAGTTTATACTAGAAAAAAACTCTGAGCCATTCTATGAGCCGCTATGCCGAGGTTGAAAAACATTAAATTGTAAGACTGTTCACCCATTCCTGCTGGGTTGTTGTGTAACCAGATGTGTAGATAATAAGGTTTCTGCAACATCGTTACAAAGTGTGTTACCAGATAGCACCTAGATGGTTGAATTGGTACCACAATCTTTATATAACGTGATTTTAGGTGAGGTCTAGATGGTTGCGTTGGTACCACAGTCTTTATTAAAGTGTGTTACCAGATAGCATCTAGATGGCTGAATTGGTACCGCAGTTTTATAAAGTGTAATTCCAGGTGAGTTCTAAATGACTGAATGAGTACCACAGTTTTATAAAAGGTGATTCTAAGTAACGGCCAGATGGTTGAATTGGTACCACATTTTTTATAATAAAAAAAAGTTATTCCAGATGAGGTCTAAATGGTTGGATTGGTACCACAGTCTTTATAAAGTGTGATTCTAGGTGAGGTCTAGATAGTTGGAGGCCTGGCATCCAGGTGGTTAGGGCGCTTGACTCACAATCTGAGGGTCGCGGGTTCGAATCCTTGTCCCACCAAATATGCTCGCTCTTTCAGCCGTGGATGCGTTATAATGTGATGGTCAATCCCACTATTCGTTGGTAAAGGAGTAGCCCAAGAGTTGGCGGTGGGTGATGATGGATAGCTGCCTTCCCTTTAGTCTTACAGTTCTAATTAGGGTCGGCTAGTGCAGATATCCTTCATGTAGCTTTGCGCGAAAACAAACAAACAAACTAGATGATTGGATTGGTACCACAGTCTTTATGAAACCTGATTCTAGGTGAGGTATTAATGGTTGGATTGGTACCACAGTTAAATAAAGTGTGTTTATAGGTGAGGTCTAGATGGTTGGTACCACAGTTTAATAAAGTGTGTTTATAGGTGAGGTCTAGATGGTTGGTACCACAGTTTAATAAAGTGTGTTTATAGGTGAGGTCTAGATGGTTGGTACCACAGTTAAATAAAGTGTGTTTATAGGTGAGGTCTAGATGGTTGGTACCACAGTTTAAAAAAGTGTGTTTATAGGTGAGGTCTAGATGGTTGGTACCACAGTTTAATAAAGTGTGTTTATAGGTGAGGTCTAGATGGTTGGTACTACAGTTTAATAAAGTGTGTAGGTGAGGGCTAGATGGTAACCATCTAGCCCTCACCTACACACTTTATTAAACTGTAGTACCAATAACACATTTTATTAAACTGTGGTACCAATCCAACCATCTAGACGTTATCTAATAACACATTTTATTAAACTGTGGTACCATATCCAACCATCTAGATTTTATCTGATAACACATTTTATAAAACTGTGGTACCGATAACACATTTTATTAAACTGTGGTACCAACCATCTAGACTTCACCTAGAAACATTTTATAAAACTGTGGTACCAACCATCTAGACGTTATCTGATAACACATTTTATAAAACTGTGGTACCAGCCATCTAGACTTCACCTACAAACATTTTATAAAACTGTGGTACCAATCCAACCATCTAGACGTTATCTGTACACAACATAACCGTACAGGTTGTCTCGTCTAGATTTACCTGTACAGGTGGATACACAACATGACCGATCAAAGGGTCTCGTCTAGGTTACCTGTACACCTTAATTTTGGGTAGATACTTTCATCCAGGTTTACTTGATCCTATATTGGTACTTAATAAAGATGCTTTTCAAACTGTGCACCAACGCACAATGTATCTAGATAACAAACGTCCGATATTGTACATAAAGTAACAAACGTATCATATTTACATTAAGATCATTGCACAATTTGACGGCATATTTCATTCCAGGATATTATACAGTCATGTGATCCAGGATATTATACAAATCGTGCTTACGTTATTCCATTTGTAACCAGTTTTATCTACATCAACTTAAAAAAAAGTAATGACTTTTTACTGCACTATGAAATAGATCTCACCTGGAATCACACTTAACAAAACTGACTGTGGTACTAATCCAACTATCTGGATATTAAATGGTAATACACATTATAAAACTGTGGTACCAATCCAACCATCTAGACGTTATCTCTTCAGACATCGGTAAAACTCAGTATACTTCAGACATCGGTAAAACTTAGTGTACCTCAGTACAGGTGGATACACTAAGTTTTACCGTTAAGAGTTTAATCTGGGCAAATCTCAATGATATGGCTTTTTTATTTTTAGGGTGGTCAGAACTTACCCAACGTCCAGTTGTTAGCTGTTTCACACTCGGGTGTAAGGCTTGCACGACGAGAACGAAGTGCCGTATGTGATTATCTACAAATGCTGGACACCATAGGGTGAGTAACAATAAAGCAATAAGTTACTTTAAAGTTCCATACAGACAACGATCACTATTTCTATAATAAACCCATGTTTCAGTTATTGTGATATATACCTAAATAAGGATATTATAAACTTGTTACTGCTGAGTGGGTCTTTATTCACCCTGTTTGACCATGTTATCCTTATTTGGTGGTGTTGGGTCTTCTTTGACGTTGTTATTAGAGTTAAAAATGATTTGGTCTTGTTTATTGATGTCGATTCTTTTCTGACATTATTAAAATCTTGATTTAATTTTTTAAAGATTTATAATTGGCTGAAAACTTGTTTTACTGGTATTGCTACCTTTTCATTCGTTTGTTCTGTATTTACTTTTCTGAAAACTTTCGTTACTGAAACTAAACTTTATCTGCTGATTTGGTGCTTTGATACAAAAGCAACACTGTCAGGAGCCAGAGCTGTGAGGGATCAGTTCTTTTCTAGATTGGCTTTTAAAGCCTTAGATTTAAATCTGGTTGAGCTTTTCAAATGGCGGCAAGTTTCCAAAAGGATCTTTGAAACTCACGTTCTTTGCTGTTGATTTATAGTAAACACTAACAGGTTTGTTTGAGTAAATAAATTAAGTATGTGTATATACAGGAACGTGTCTTGAATAATTTTAAATACCAATTTGTTTTCTCTCGTGCGTTTATAGTTTCGAAGACATTGCTGAGATTGCTGTTCCAAGGACAAGCACATTACAAATATTACTGAAAAACGGGGGGTGGATGACTCTCTATTCCCACAAGGTTTGTCATCTGGACATTTGATGCTACGTTAGATCTTCCAGTTTCTTTTACAACGTTATGTATTTTTTGATTTAGTTTGCGACCAAGCCTACACAACAGTACTGTTCAAGTTTCTTCCACAGTGTTGTTTATAATATTCCTCAGGCCAGAGAATATTAGGGTAGACAATGACTTTTATTTATGTCTGATGAATCTGAAAGATAATACTGCCGTTTCAAAATTTTTAAATGTAAAATCCATTTAGTTAAAACTCCGAATTTAACTGTCACGTATTAAAAACCGTTTGTACAAAATGTGCGAACTTTCGCAATGACCTTAACCAATAAATATGTAAACTGGCACTTTAGAGGAATGTGTGTTACACAACGAGGGATGTAAAGAATAATCATATGTTATTTATTAATATTGTCTTCTGGACACAAGTGAAAAATATGAGTTAACATAATATTTCAATCGACTCGGTGGTAGTACCTTAACTACATACGTTAGCTTTAATTAGAATATCGTATACAACATAAGTAGTACCTTAACCACATACGTTAGCTTTAATTATAATATCGTATACAACATTAGTACCTTAACCACATACGTTAGCTTTAATTATAATATCGTATACAACGTAAGTAGTACCTTAACCACATACGTTAGCTTTAATTATAATATCGTATACAACATTAGTACCTTAACTCAGTACGTTAGCTTTAATTAGAATATCGTATACAACGTAAGTAGTACCTTAACTCAGTACGTTAGCTTTAATTATAATATCGTATGCAACATT
>NW_013672571.1:32833-34626 GCF_000517525.1 Limulus polyphemus
ACAACATTAGTACCTTAACCACATATGTTAGCTTTAATTATAATATGCTATACAACATAAGTAGTACCTTAACCACATATGTTAGCTTTAATTATAATATGCTATACAACATAAGTAGTACCTTAACCACATATGTTAGCTTTAATTATAATATGCCATACAACGTAAGGTTAAGGATTTCTAACTTATAATTAGGTAACACGGAATCTTCGGTTAGTTATTTTCAACGACGTTTTCGGACATAATCCTGATGTATAAAAGGGGTTTGGGCAGTTTCGGAAACTTACGTTATGCTAAATCCACATATTAAGCTTACAGTAGAAATTAATCTTTTATGGATAACTTACTTCATCCGATTTTTTTTAAAAGTTTAAATATACAAGATTAATAAATTCTAACACTGTTAAACCAAATTTAAATATACAAGATTAATAAATCTTAACAAATAAATTGACGTATAAATGTTGTTAATAAGCATGCTTTTTTTCCAGAAATTTGTTGTAAACATGTTTTTTATTTATTTATATGTAACAAAAATTTTGTTTTTAAGGTTAATTTTCAATTTTTCTCGTTTGTAGGCCGAGCAAATTCGAGGTTTGATTGACCGATTTTGTATAGAAAGTGCTCAAGTAAGTATTTACTAATGATGTATATAATAACAACAACAATAATAACATACAAATATTGTATGGGGGTAATCGCAACTGATTGAAAAACGACATTTTATTTTTTCTAAAAACAGTTTAATTTCTACCTCATAAAATTGTATTTTAATCAAACAACAGTTGTAGAATAATTATGGAGTAAGTAAATGTTTTATGCTTTCTCCGCCAGGGGGCGTATGAGTACGTCCAAGCTGTGGCTGATTACATCACTCAAGAATCGACGCTTCTCAGTTTCCAGAAAGGTGACATAATCAGGATAGTGAAACACAAGAATCTGAATGTGGATAAAGGTAGTGAGAACTTGGTGATTCATTTTAGGAAAATTTTATTCACTGTTTCTGTTCAATTAGGACTACTTGTTTTCGTAATAATCCTCACTAAGATTACAAATCGGAAAGGTACAAGTTTGCTTGCAAAATAACATTTGGGTCCAAACTCGTTTATTATTATCTCGTGAAGAACGTTCCTAAGGATCAGGTATTTGACTGAAATATTAACAAATATCATGTATAACAGCCAGAAAACGTAAAGATACTGAACATTGTTTTTGAATAGCGTTGTTCTACTAACAGGTATTGATTACGTGTGATATTGGTAAGTAAATTATAATTTTGGAAAAGTATCTAATGTGTTTAATTCAACTTGTTTTCCCTAGCCTACTTTATATACGGTTACCGTGTAGGTAATGTTTCCGGCTGAACTTGGAACTTTCCGACACGCCCAAACGTTTTGTTTAAAAGGCGATCAACCATCAGATACTTCTAGTTGTACATTGTTACTGTTACAATATACGTGAATCACGCACAGTATCACAGTGTACCTGTAGTGTAGGCTTGTCACACGCATCCTGGTGTTAGTGTAGGCTTGTCACACGCATCCTGGTGTTAGTGTAGGCTTGTCACACGCATCCTGGTGTTAGTGTAGGCTTGTCACACGCATCCTGGTGTTAGTGTAGGCTTGCCACACGCATCCTGGTGTTAGTGTAGGCTTGCCACACGCATCCTGGTGTTAGTGTAGGCTTGCCACACGCATCCTGGTGTTAGTGTAGGCTTGCCCCAGGATGCGTGTGACAAGCCTACACTAACACCAGGATGCGTGTTGTTAGTGTAGGCTTGTCACACGCATCCT
>NW_013672571.1:35511-37081 GCF_000517525.1 Limulus polyphemus
TTACTGGTGTTACAGTGTACGCTCGTCACACACACACACACACACTTACTGGTGTTACAGTGTACGCTCGACACACACACACACACACACTTACTGGTGTTACAGTGTACGCTCGTCATACGGGTGAAAATATCGTTAAGAGCGACAGTATTGAGCTGATGAAACAATGTATTCTAACCTTTAAATGTAAGAACGTTATAATAGTACATTTCATTCGCTTTCAGTTGGCAGCTTGCTATGATTGGAGGTTAGTATTAATACATTTCCTAGTATTAGTACGAATGGTATGTAGACATACGCTAATATTAACACACCTTAGCGTTAGAACATGTACACGAGTGGTATTGCAAATAGTAATTTTTATTTGTTTTTTATACAGAAAGTGATTTGTTAAATCAGCTCTTTAGAGGTACAGAAATGTGGTGCGGGATATGAACAAGTGAACGTTATAAAGTGGATACCTTGGATACGGATATGTAGGATATTTAAAAACATATTTAATGTTTCCCTCGAACTAGTTAATGTTGCCGGTCAACATTTGTTTTTTGAAATGATACAAAAATAAAGTACGTATATTTGTTATTTCTAGATATTGTCATCTAATAAGTTAAATGTAGTTAATAACAGTTTAAAAATAAGTTTAACTTTGGGAACTTTCCTGCAAAATTCTTATTTGCTGCAAATTACAAACAAGGGCAGCTGCCAAGAAATTAAAAATAAAATATAGTGCAAAATAAAAATAGATACATTTAAAAGATATATAAATAGGTTAAAATGGGTAGTAACATACCATACGATAAGTATAAAAGCATCGAAAGGGGCCCCCTAAAATGAACCCTTGCCCTGGCCCCATTTTCCTAAGTTCGACCCTGCTTACAGTAGGAAAGTTACTTCGAACTTGGGAATTAAGTGGGGACTTGTATTAGGGGAAAGATACTTTGAACTTGGGAATTTACAGTAGGATATTTACTTTGAACTTGGGATATCTTGAACCTTGTGCATGTTTGCATTCTTGCCTTTTTTTTAGGAGTAGTAACTGAGAGAGATGTTTAGCGTGAAGTTTGTTTGTTTGAAAAGTACAGCGGGACTGGAAGCATTCATTATGAATCATGAAATGGAGGACTTCACTGGTCATGTGTTACATTCATCTAACCCTGAAACCTTTTATTATATGTAATGTAGAAACACTGTCATGGTAGCATTGGCGGAACTCCTACCATTCGTCATTTAGAACAAATATGTCTGTGTCCAGACTGACTGGACATTTATCTCGTTTATATTAACATATGGTTAAAGTTCTGATCACTACGTTCTTTGTTACAATAGTGGTATTAACAATGCTAGGTTTATTTAGGTTCTAAATATCATCGACAATGTTCAGTAAGTTTGTCTGGATATTTAACTTGAGTGTCGTGTGATCCATGTAATGGATCGTGTGTGCATGTCGTGTGTGTGTAATGACTGAAACAGTGGTCCAGTGCCGTGTGTGCGTGTAATGACTGAAACAGTGGTCCAGTGCCGTGTGTGCGTGTAATGACTGAAACAGTGGTCCAGTATCGTGTGTGCGTGT
>NW_013672571.1:38081-42287 GCF_000517525.1 Limulus polyphemus
GTGTGTGTGCGTGTAATGACTGAAACAGTGGTCCAGTGCCGTGTGTGTGCGTGTAATGACTGAAACAGTGGTCCAGTGCCGTGTGTGTGCGTGTAATGACTGAAACAGTGGTCCAGTGCCGTGTATATAACTAGTATTATTGGGTTTAGTTCTCGTATGTGGTAATTGGAAGGATTATTACTTGTTCTGTCGCAGGTGTTGAATGAACTGTCCTGTAATAAAATCCCCGTGGTTAACCTCTATCTGTGTTGCATCTGAAATGTAACTTAGAACATTTTCAGGAACAACACACACGCACTTTCCTGTTTTTTTGTTGTTGTTTCCTTATTCTGTGTGGGGGTGGAGACTGACCACCTCAGTGTAAGAGCCACAGACTGAAAGAAACCACAGTTATGCACTATGGAGCATGAGAAACTGTAAGACTGAGGGGAGGAAGGGAGGGTTACAACGGAAGTAGTGTTCGTGCGTACAGAGGAATATTTCTAGGTTTCCAGATTCGTGTGGGACCGTGCAAGACACGTAAGTGTACGATACCAGTTGATTATTTTACCAGAGTTGTGAAAAACTAGACATCAGTCACTAACTTCAACCTTAATACAGGAAGTATGCAAGATTTGTGAACTAGTGTTAAGAACGTTTGTACAGAGAGTATGCAAGATTTGTGAACTAGTGTTAAGAACGTTTGTACAGAGAGTATGCAAGATTTGTGAAATAGTGTTAAGAACGTTTGTACAGAGAGTATGCAAGATTTGTGAAATAGTGTTAAGAACATGTGGTGTACAGAGAGTATGCAAGATGTTTGAACTAGTGTTAAGAACTGTGTATGTAATGACTCATACAGTGGTCCAGTGCTGTGTATGTAATGACTGATACAGTGTACAGAGAGTATGCAAAATGTGTGAATTAGTGTTAAGAACGTGTGTACAGAGAGTATGCAAGGTGTGTGAACTAGTGTTAAGAACGTGTGTACAGAGAGTATGCAAGGTGTGTGAACTAGTGTTAAGAACGTGTGTACAGAGAGTGTGCAAGGTGTGTGAACTAGTGTTAAGAACGTGTGTACAGAGAGTGTGCAAGATGTGTGAACTAGTGTTAAGAACGTGTGTACAGAGAGTGTGCAAGATGTGTGAACTAGTGTTAAGAACGTGTGTACAGAGAGTATGCAAGGTGTGTGAACGATTGTTAAACTTCGGTTTCTGAGGGCAATACTACTTTGTTGTTCAGAATATTTCAATAATGATGAGTAAATACCGAGTGGATTTGCATTGAACTTATGGTATGGATCAGCTGACTATAGACGATCGTTTCTATCCGCTAGGTGTTTTTGTAATTTGGAGATCTTTGATTCTGTTAAATGTATGTAACCCCAGTACCTACTAACTTGTGTAACGTGTAAATGTATGTAACCCCAGTACCCATTAACTTTTGTAACGTGTAAATGTATGTAACCCCAGTACCCATTAACTTTTGTAACGTGTAAATGTATGTAACCCCAGTACCCATTAACTTGTGTAACGTGTAAATGTACGATTAGGTTTCAGCTAACCACTTCCCCTCTCTCTCTCTCTGTCCTTGTGCGTAAGGACGGGATAGTGATTTATTGGAACAGACAGGTGGTTGTACATTAAGTATAGGTGGAGCTGTACGGCTGATTACAAACTGTTTTCAGCAGAAATAAGGAAGTTCGAGACGTAACTTTATGGTACGAACAGTAATTTGGAAGAATGAGGTTTTCTTGTCCTCTTAAAATTTCAGTGCTGATTGAAAAAAACAAGAAAACCTAAGAATACAATATCAAAACTTAAGTCAGTATAAATATTAAGGATTTATCTTGTCTATTTGAGCATGGAAATAGTAGCTTTTCGAAGTGTTTGACATTTTGGACCAACTTGACAACATTGGTAATTATTTCTGTATCCATCACAAATAGTGTGTCCCTCTGGTGATTCCGAACAAGAATTATTATCGAAGTTATTGTTTTACCGCCTTTTGTATGAAATAACTTTTTTTCTGGCCAAGGTCTTACCAGTATTATAACTACCGAAAGTATTTTACGAAATATTCTTTGAAGTGTCAAACTTTACCTTGATCCTGAAGCTACTGACATTAGAGGGTTAGTTTAGAACCATGTTACCATCTTTACCTTGGTCCTGGAGCTACTGACATTAGTTGGTTAGTTTATAGCCATATTACTACCTTTACCTTGATCCTGAAGCTACTGACATCAGTTGGTTAGTTTGAGCCATATTACTATCTTTACCTTGGTCCTGGAGCTACTGACATTAGTGTTAGTTTAGAGCCATATTACTATCTTTACCTTTATCCTGAAGCTACTGACATTAAAGGGTTAGTTTAGAGCCATATTACCATCTTTACCTTGGTCCTGAAGCTACTGACATTAGTGTTAGTTTAGAGCCATATTACTATCTTTACCTTGGTCCTGAAGCTACTGACATTAGTTGGTTAGTATAGAGCCATATTACCATCTTTACCTTAGTCCTGGAGCTACTGATATTAGTGTTAGTTTAGAGCCATATTACTATCTTTACCTTGGTCCTGAAGCTACTGACATTAGTTGGTTAGTTTATAGCCATATTACTACCTTTACCTTGGTCCTGAAGCTACTGACATTAGTGTTAGTTTAGAGCCATATTACTATCTTTACCTTGGTCCTGAAGCTACTGACATTAGAGTGTTAGTTCGAGCGTTGCTACGAATTGGTAGTAACACGTCTTTTCTCATTTTGTGTCTGGAGTTGAGTGACAGCTTTGACCAGCTGAACTCATTATTTCTCTCACTACTCTGAATTCATTAAAACAAGTCAGTTTCCTGTGAATAGGTATTGAAAAAATCGTGCCCACCTGTATCCGCTGGTACGTGATGAAGCACTACAGGTATGGGAGTTCGTATCCAGGACGGTAGTGGCAGATAGAAACCACATGACGTGAACACTGTCTAGCGTCGTTTCGTGTTGTAATTAGTACTGATTTAACTTTACATTAGGTATTTTCTTATCATATTTCGTTATAAATATGTGAAACTTAATGTTTTATATTAAGTTTTTCTTCGGGAAATAAAAGTTAACCTTTAAAACTAGTAAACTAAGTTGTTATAAAGATTTGATAAAAACGCCATTTTTGTTATATTGAAAAACCATTTAATTTGTCACATAACGAGTAAAACTGGTTCTTGCAACTACATTTCATTTGTCACATAACGAGTAAAACTGGTTCTTGCAACTACCTTAGCCTATTTGAAGCCGCTATTAAGTTTAAGTGAGTGTTTTCTTTGTTAGCCTTCCAGAAACCGGTGTTAAGTTTGAGATTTAAAAACTGTTTGAAGGGCCGAATAACATTTAGGTAGAAAATTGTTAGGTATGTGGTAGACATTGCAAGGTTGCCGAGAGACGATATACAAAGGTTGCCGAGAGACGACATACAAAAGTTGCCTAGAGACGACATACAAAGGTTGCCGAGAGACGACATACAAAGGTTGTCTAGAGACGACATACAAAGGTTGCCTAGAGACGATACAAGTTTTCCAATTTGTTAAAAGAATGTTTTTTTAGTGGAACATCTTTGAAGCAGTAGCCCAGTCAACAAGTTGCCATGGGTCCACTAACAACACAGCAGAACAATTACTTTGTATCTTTTTATAATCCACCTAACAATATTGTTGACATTAGGTTTAAGTTTAATGATGGGATAACAATATTTCGGATTTTTCAGGTTGGTTGTTTGGTGTGCTTGACACCGGCGAGACGGGTATATTTCCCTGTGAATATGTGATGCCACTCGGACAGCAGGAGATGAGACACCTGGGAAACAGAATGGTGAGTTAACCTTTTTCATAACTGTTGCTTCAGAGTATCGACTTAACACGCATGATCACATATAATAGTTTTAAGTAATAACGTTTTTATTTTACTCCCTACTATTCATTGTCTAATCTACCCTACTTGTGTTCATCGCGCTGTCGTTTAGATAGTTAAGCCTAACAGTTATTTAAACCGTGCACCAGTGTATGTGTTGTTCTGTGTTCGTGTTGTACCGTACGCCAGTGTATGTGTTGTTCGTGATGTACCGTACGCCAGTGTGTGTGTTGTTCGTGATGTACCGTACGCCAGTGTGTGTGTTGTTCGCGATGTACCGTACGCCAGTGTGTGTGTTGTTCGCGATGTACCGTACGCCAGTGTGTGTGTTGTTCGCG
>NW_013672571.1:42975-44847 GCF_000517525.1 Limulus polyphemus
CTAAAGATCAACCCTGCGACTAATATAAAGGTACGACTTATAATACGGTACTTGCTACTCTAGATTGGTTGTATATAACCTTGACAGTGACCCCTAAAGATCAACCCTGCGACTAATATAAAGGTACGACTTATAATACGGTACTTGCTACTCTAGATTGGTTGTATATAACCTTGACAGTGACCCCTAAAGATCAACCCTGCGACTAGTATAAATGTGCGACTTATACGGTACTTGCTACTCTAGATTGGTTGTATATAACCTTGACAGTGACCCCTAAAGATCAACCCTGCGACTAGTATAAAAGTGCGACTTATAATACGGTACTTGTTACTCTAGATTGGTTGTATATAACCTTGACAGTGACCTGGTTCTTTTCAAGGGTGATAATATTCGAAGTGTTCCTGAAGAGACTGCACCCTCTGTAACGACCCAGCGAAACGACAATCGGTTTGAGCGTAAGGAAGACCCGAGTGCGTCTCAGTGGGTGGAGACGAAGGTAGGTGGCGATTATTTTATACGTTTTTGATTTAGTGAATAATCATCTGTGTCGAGATTTCTATACACCAGAGGGCGCCACTCAACAACGGGAGAATTAAAAAATATCCAATAATGTTTCACAGCGTGTAATCTTGTCTGTTTTGTAATAAAAAAACATGTACACGCGGATTAGGATAATCTGCATGATTAACGTAGCATATCAAAGCAAGATAAACTAGCTAGATTTAACTTAAAATAACCCACAGCAACAGTAATATTTCATATGTAAGTAAAACGTTAGTGCGTAGGTTACTTGCTTACATTTTAGTTAACCAAAATTTACAGATCTGAAGCTGTGGAATAGTTCAGAAATTTATATAATTGTTTTTCCAATTTCCCAGGAAGTTGCAGACAACGGTACAGAAACGATCCAGTTGAATGATGGGAAATACTCTGTTCTTCAGTTTGCCCTCTTCAATTTTCGGGAAAGCTTGGACAAGTGAGTATGCAAGTGTTGAGCAAAACAACGAGGTCAGAATATTTAGTTTCTGTTCACCACCTATCGATATTAAAGTTTCTGAATTGCAACCGAATCTAGGCATGTTCAGGGCTGATTACACTCTGCTATAAAAGTTATGGTTAGGCATGTTTTGTGATTTATTATTTGCGTTGACTATATTTTCAATTTTGTTATAAAATGTTAGAATTAGGCTTGTTCAGCCGTACTGTTTACGTTGACTACATTTTCAATTTTGTTATAAAATGTTAGAATTAGGCTTGTTCAGCCGTACTGTTTAGGTCGACTACATTTTGTTATAAAATGTTAGAATTAGGCTTGTTCCGTACTGTTTACGTTGACTACATTTTATTATAAAATATTAGAATTAGGCTTGTTCAGCCCTACTGTTTACGTCGACTACATTTTGTTATAAAATGTTAGAATTAGGCTTGTTCAACCCTACTGTTTACGTCGACTACATTTTGTTATAAAATGTTAGAATTAGGCTTGTTCAGCCCTACTGTTTACGTCGACTACATTTTATTATAAAATGTTAGAATTAGGCTTGTTCAACCCTACTGTTTACGTCGACTACATTTTGTTATAAAATGTTAGAATTAGGCTTGTTCAGCCCTACTGTTTACGTCGACTACATTTTATTATAAAATGTTAGAATTAGGCTTGTTCAACCCTACTGTTTACGTCGACTACATTTTGTTATAAAATGTTAGAATTAGGCTTGTTCAGCCCTACTGTTTACGTCGACTACATTTTATTATAAAATGTTAGAATTAGGCTTGTTCAACCCTACTGTTTACGTCGACTACATTTTGTTATAAAATGTTAGAATTAGGCTTGTTCAGCCCTACTGTTTACGTCGACTACATTTTATT
>NW_013672571.1:45374-48506 GCF_000517525.1 Limulus polyphemus
TGTTGAAGACAAAAGATGGTTCTATCCGTGGTTCAGTCAAACTCATTGAAAATATTAAAACTTGATGTCTCTAGGTATGAAATGTTGAAGACAAAAGATGGTTCTATCCGTGGTTCAGTCAAACTCATTGAAAATATTAAAACTTGATGTCTCTAGGTATGAAATGTTGAAGACAAAAGATGGTTCTATCCGTGGTTCAGTCAAACTCATTGAAAGTATAAAGAGCAAGAAGAAGGGAAAGAAACAGAAGGACAGTGATTGGACATGGAGAGAAATTGCAGATCTGGTAAAGTTTTCCAAGGTAAGAGACATCTTTAGATAAAAATTAAACAACTCAAAGTGAAACAGATAAAAGTAACTCCTTACATTGGCTATAAAGTGTCAGATATTTGAATAATAGCACGCACATATGTAAATAGATAAAACTGTACGGGTTTTACGTGGGTTTCCCTGCAAGATTATCGGTTTCATCCACTTAGACTTGTTTGATTTTAAATGTCAAAGAACTGTATGGAAGATACATGTTAATACTATAAATACTTAACTAAATATACGCATGGCAGCAAAATAACATTTTAAGACTTTCTGATCATTTTAAAAGACCTGTAATAATATGTAAAATACAACTTAAAACAACTTATCTACAACACTATTATAATTTGTCTCCACATTTAGGAGACTTATAATTGGACATAGTTTTTGATTTTTGTTATGTGAAACCGTTTTTCATTTAAAACCTAAAAGGTTGGTTCCACCTTATTGCTGAAGTCATCTATTTTTTCATTCTTTCTTTTCTTGCGTACATTTAGTGAATTACCTTTTCCCTTCATCTGATCTTTCCATTTTCACATGATCTTTATCACCTAACATTATATTTAGTCAGACCTTTGTTATGTGATGCTGTTTTTGATTGATCTTTGACATCCAGTACTGTGATCAGATTGTCCCCCAACGTCGGACACTGTGATCAGATTGTCCCCCAACGTCGGACACTGTGATCAGACTGTCCCCCAACGTCGGACATTGTGTGTATGCAATCATTATATTTTGCTTAACTCATTTGGTCTTGATTTTTTTTTTTTGTAGCTTTGAAAATCTTTTACAAATGCTGCTAAAATTTAAGAATCAAAAACCACATTAAGTAGCTTTTTTTTATTTGGCATTTTATTCTTGCTGGTCTTTTTCCTTTGTCCTCATCTTAAAATGACATCTCTCTTCAACAACGTCGTAAAGTTTTAATATATTTGTTAGTGTACTAACAAGTGTGTACACAAAATGCCATTAGTTCAGTTGGGAAACTTTTAGCCTAAAAATATTTGATAGTGTACTTGATTTAAAAGTCTCAATATATCATTGTAAACATGTACAATAAATTACTTATTCCAGATGCCTTACAATGTCTAAAAGATTGTAAAAATTCCAAACTCAGTTTTAATCTCGTAGATCTAAGTGAATAGAGTTTCAATGTTTTGTAGCATGATACACAAAATAATCTTTCATGTATCAATGATCCGTAAAGATATAAAGCTAAGCATAGACGGTTGTTTTCAAGCAAAGTCACTAACCTTTATAATAAGCAAAATCTGTCAACGTTTTTCTTTCTGTCTTTCAGTCACCCATTCAGGCATCTTTGTTAAAACTTGAAACCAGCGAGTTAAACAAACTAGCCCTTGAGAGTTTTGTAGGTAAGAATTAATGTAGGAGAGTAGTTGGTCTTACTAGGCTTAATATAATTAAAGGTGTGTGTAAATCAATCGAAAGGCATATGAAAACAACTCAAACTTGTTATACAACATTGGAACTAAAGGTGTTTGTAAATCCTTTCAGTTGGTTTATTATGTAACAATGGAACTAAAGGTGTATGTAAACCAACTGAAAGGATTTATTATGTAACAATGGAACTAAAGGTGTATGTAAACCAACTGAAAGGATTTATTATGTAACAATGGAACTAAAAGTGTATGTAAACCAACTGAAAGACTTCTTAACAAAAGAACTGTTTGTAAAATTAATGTTTTTTTTTTAAAGTTTCATACCCATAATATATAGAAGTTGACTATTATATGTAAAGATAAAACCACAGTCCTAGAAAAGAAAATGCAGAAGCTATGTGTAACATTTTATTTAATTTTTGTGTAAGTAAGAGAGCTTTAGTTATGAATGTGTCCACATTTTTTCAGCGGTTATGAGGTACATGGGAGACTACCCTCTAATGAAGAATCAAACTGAAGTTGATTGTGTTTATAGCATCCTTCAGGTAAATTGGAGTAATACTACAGGTTACTTGCTGAATGACTTAGGGTTAACTTAACACATTTTGATTGATTGAAGTAATGCTACAGGTTACTTGCTGAATGACTTAGGGTTAACTTAACACATTTTGATTGTTTAAGTTAGGTGTTGTATTTGCATACTGAATTACTTAAAATTAACATATCTTGAAAGTTTAATTTGGTTGTTGTACTCATTTGCTGAATAACTTAGAATAAACTTAACACATTTAAAGTGTGTTAATTTTAATAGTTGTTGAAGTATTTGTGTTTTAAAAAATCTAAATACAAAGTGTTATTGTGACCAAAATCAAAGTTCAGGGTTATGTTAGGTTTCCACAAACACTTATCTCAAGTATCAGTTTTCAGTGTGTCCCTTTATGTGGGATCTGTTGTTCCTTCATTCTGATATTTCTTTCACCAGAACTGCCATAAACATCCTCCTCTGAGGGATGAGGTGTACTGTCAAATAATGAAGCAAACAACAAATAACAAGAGTTCTAAACCGTAAGTTAGACTTCTTTACGTCACGATGTGTGTGTTGAAACAGAGAATAGTTATACAGTGTAGACAAATTATTTTCAATGTGATGAATTTTATGTTGACTGTTACTATCAACACTACACAGCTTATAGTAATATGGTAAGTCTTGTGTTGACTGTTACTATCAACACTACACAGCTTGTAGTAATATGGTAAGTCTTGTGTTGACTGTTACTATCAACACTACACAGCTTGTAGTAATATGGTAAGTCTTGTGTTGACTGTTACTATCAACACTACACAGCTTATGGTAAGTCTTGTGTTGACTGTTACTATCAACACTACACAGCTTATGGTAAGTCTTGTGTTGACTGTTACT
>NW_013672572.1:0-9239 GCF_000517525.1 Limulus polyphemus
ATTATAACTATCAGTTTACAGTAGTTTTGTATGTAACAAGTCTTTCTAATATCTACGGTATATTTCTATTATTATAACTATCAGTTTACAGTAGTTTTGTATGTAACAAGTCTTTCTAATATCTACGGTATATTTTATTATTATAACTATCAGTTTACAGTAGTTTTGTATATAACAAGTCTTTCTAATATCCACGGTATATTTTTATTATCATAACTATCAGTTTACAGTGGTTTTGTATGTAACAACAGTCAGGTGTGTTTTGCCCCCCCCCCCCCCAGTGGCATAACGGTATATCTGCGGACTCACGCTTCTAGAAACCGTGTTTCGATACTCGTGGTGGGCAGAGCATAGATAGCCCATCGTGTCGCTTTGTGCTTAATTACAAACAAAGAAACACACGGCTGCGTTTTACATTTTGAATGACCTCAACTCGTCGTACGCCAATTTTCGCATCTCTTCTCCCTCCCTACTGGGCGGCTTTTCCGCTAACTTTCGGAGCAGATGGTGTTGGTCGAGAATAGGTAACGTTGCCATAGTGAGGTGATGCACTCATCCCTACATAGGACTTTCAGCGGCGTCGCTGTTAAAGAGCAAACAAACTCGAACTAACAAGTTATGCTTGAGCACGTCTCTTTCAAGTCACCATCTGTCTGATGAAACTTTGATGAATTCAGTTGAAATGAATTTCAAAAAGTTATAGACCGTTATAATAATAAAATCTGGAAACCAAAAACGTCACACGAGAAAAATAAAATGTTAGGCTAATTATTTTCGTAAATTGATCAAAACCAACGTAGCTGTACTAGAAGTATAAATGGTAATCCTGAGGGCCGCGAGTTTGATTGGGGGTCGTAAGCCTAGAAACTTGCCACTGAGGCACTGATTCATTTTGTTTTGGTTTGTTTTGAATATCGCGCAAAGCTACACGAGGGCTATCTGCACTAGCCGTCCCTAATTTAGCAGTGTAAGACTAGAGGGAAGGCAGCTAGTCATCACCACCCACCGCCAACTCTTGGGCTACTCTTTTTACCAACGAATAGTGGGATTGACTGTCACATTATAACGCTCCCACGGCTGAAAGGGCGAGCATGTTTGGTGTGACGGGGATTAGAACCCGCGACCCTCAGATTGCGGGTCGAGTGCCCTAACCACCTGGCCATGCCGGGCCAATTCATCTTGTTTTATTTGAACTTACGCTAAGCTACGGGAAAGCAAAGAAGAGTGTGATTGATCGGAACATTATAACGCCACCACGGCTGAAAAAGCGAGTATGTTCGGGGAATATGCATTTGATTTATAATAAGTTTTAAAATTAAAAAAATAAAAATAAAATAGACTGTACTTATGGATTCTACTTCCCTCGACCAACAGAGGGCACAACGGGCCGTAACTCTTTCCAACGTTGAGATCGATATCAATTTGTTAAGTTCTTGCAGTAATTAGCGCGAAAATTAGCCGACATGGAGCTGTTGGGAACAGAAGTCGGCTATAAAAGATGACACAAAGAGCTATCTGCGCATAACTTTTTTATCCATGGATAACGCCCAACACAGCTACCTACCCTACTCTTAAGCCTCCTAATTTCTGGATCTGATGGGATACCCTACCTCCTGCTAAAATAGTCATGTTTTTGGCTTGTTTTTACGTGGAGTCAGTCAGAGATTGCCTGTTAATTCTTAACTTATAAAACATGGAAAAATTTCGTTGTCCAATTAATGCTCAGCATACAGAATTTGTATTTGATATGGCGAATCAAATCCCGTTTAACAAGGACTTCTCGAATGTTGTTCAGACGTGATAAATCAGATTGCGGCTTCCTTGAAGCCAGAAACACTGTAGAATCTCGTACGCGGTCAATTTAATAATAAAGTAAAAACATTTTCAAATCAAAGATCCTGGGAGAGAACTTGGAGGAGACAAATATTTTCTGTGCGCACGACCTATTGTTTCTATTTTGCGCGCACGACTTATTATCTTGTGCGCACGACTTATTATCTAGATTTTGTGCTCAGAGCTTATTATCTCGACAGCACGAGATAATATGTCGTATGGGTGATATAATATTTTTCTCCTCCTGGGCTCCGTATGTTTAACGACCCACGTACGTTTGGTCCGAGTATTCGTTAAGGTGTTTCTATCCTATCAAAGTGGACTGCCTACAAGCTATCGCCATGCTATTTCGTCATTATTTTGGTAGGTGGTCTGGTACCCAGAAGTCTGTATGATTGTGTAGGGAATGATCCAGCGGAATGGTCCGAGTATTCGTTAAGGTGTTTCTATCCTATCAAAGTGGACTGCCTACAAGCTATGGTCATGCTATTTCGTCATTATTTTGGTACTCATCTCCTTCTTCTTAACCTTGTAATATTTTTGTACTCCATTAAAAAAACGTCTTTGTACAATCCGTTCCTTATCTGATCTTGAATTGTTCTCTTCCTTCTGCTCTCATCCCCGTTTGAGGGCAAGTCGTCGGATACACCCTTAACTTTAACGCTCATGTACGGATACATGCTTATTATTGGGCGCTTAGCAGGAACTCTTCCGGCGAAACTTCTCTAACCACTCTTACTGTTAACTTTTGGAACAACTAGTGTGACATCATGATCGCATACACACCTGCTACTCTTTTAACACCTCGGACATTTGACTACTTTACATCTGCAGCTTAGCATTGAATTTGGCCTCGTTTGCATCTCGACAAGTACAAATACTCAGAAAAGTTGGCTCGTTGTCTCATCTGTTCCTCACAGGTTTCACAAAAAAGTTTAAGAATGGTGAGTGTTCCATAGATAATGGGCTACAACAATGCCACGACCGCTGTCTGGATAACGGTGGAAAATTGCCTAATTTTACTGACAAAAAACTACTCATAACTTCTTTGGATGTGATCCAATTACAGTTCGGCGTACATCACTGGATTCCTCATATTCCTGTAGATTTCCAGAAATAAAAAGGCTAAATGCCGGATATGGCTCCTACAAAATGCTCTAACATTTCTACTGTGGTTGTGTCAGAGAGACTGCTTCTTAAATACTGCAATGTTTGAACAAACTATCATTCGGTTTCGTCCAAACACTATTTTAATTTAAGCTACTGACAATCGATTCCGTTCTAATCGTCTCATTATCCCTCACTTAATCGCATCTGTTTTTTTGTTCTCAACATAATACAAATTCAAAACCGTCTTTGTCCTGATTATAATTGGACTGTCTGATCAACAGTTTCTGTTCTAAATATTCAATTACTTTTTACAATAATTCGCAAATACTTACGTTCTGAAATGTTTGTTTGAAGTTAAGCACAAAGCTACACAACGAGCTAGCTGTGCTCTGCCCAACTACGGGTATCGAAACCCGGTTTCTAGCGTAGTAAGTTCTTAATCTACCTGTAAACGGTTTGACTAAATACACTCCAATATTCTTAAACTACCTGTAAACGGTTTGACTAAATACACTCCAATGTTCTTAAACTACCTGTAAACGGTTTGACTAAATACACTCCAATGTTCTTAAACTACCTGTAAACGGTTTGACTAAATACACTCCAATGTTCTTAAACTACCTGTAAAAGGTTTGACTAAATACACTCCAATGTTCTTAAACTACCTGTAAACGGTTTGACTAAATACACTCCAATGTTCTTAACGTACTTATAAACGGTTTGACTAAATACACTCCAATGTTCTTAAACTACCTGTAAACGGTTTGACTAAATACACTCCAATGTTCTTAACTACCTGTAAACGGTTTGACTAAATACACTCCAATATTCTTAAACTACCTGTAAAAGGTTTGACTAAATAGACTCCAATATTCTTAACGTACTTATAAACGGTTTGACTAAATACACTCCAATATTCTTAAACTACCTGTAAACGGTTTGACAAAATACACTCCAATGTTCCTAACCATGCAACTCTTCATCAGTTTCTCTGTAAACATTTCAATATTATTAAATAATTTATAAAAGTTTACACTAAATACACAACAGTATTTTTATTCATGCAACTTTTCACTATTTTCTCTGTAAACCATTCAATATTCTTAACCAAGTTACAAACATTTCATCTAAATGAATGTAGCCATCTTTATTTGTAACTTGATACTTGTACAGTCGTGTTGACAAGAAATGGGAAATCTGTTACAAATTACTAACTTTGTATTATCATGGATGGCTTTTTTTCTATAGCTTCGAGTTACAAACTGAGCTATCTGATTTTTAGTGATATAAGCTTTCAGCGTTACTGCTGAGCCAGTTGATAACTGTTTTATTTTACGTCAAATCTCAAACTCGGCTCTATATCTTGAAGGAGAGTTTTGAAACATTCAAAGTAATTCATACATGAAATTTTACACCTTTTTACTTTTATACACAAAATAGAATTAATTCAAAGACTTAGGTAAACAGAAAATATATTCAAGTAGCTTTTATCTTAATGAATTTATTTGTTCAATTATTTTCTCCACAAAGTTGTACAATAGGCTATCTAGGTTGTGTCCGGCCTGGCATGGCTTGACGGTTAGGGCACGCTACTCGCAATTTGAGGGTCGCGGGTTCGAATCCCGCCACTGAAAATGTTCGCCCTTTCAGCCGTGAGGGCGTTGAAATGTGAAGGTCAATCTCATTAATCATTGGTAAAAAATAACCCAATTGTTGGTGATTGGTGATGTTGACTAGTTGTGTATCACTTCTACATTAGGGACGGTTAGCGCAGATAGCCTTCAAGTAGCTTTGCGCGAAATTCAAAAGCAAACAAGACCAAAGCGTTGTGTCCAGCGTAGAAATTTAACCGTTAAAACTTAGTGTAATAAGACCTGGATCTTATCAGTGAATCTCGCGAGAGACACCTATAGTGAAAATCTACTACCTTACTTAATTGTTAGAATAGTTTTAGGTATTTAAAAACTTTTGATTTTTGATTAATATTTCATTAAAAAATTTGACCGGACTAAATCGCGATAATCTTTATGCAACCAAAACATATGATGGGGGTAAAAAATTTAATGACGTCAAAATTTCTGGATGATCCTGATGCCCCAAGTTGATCAGTATACTTAAAAATAATTTGTACCGGAAAGGGTTGTTACATACCCTTCTCAAAACGCCTCCCCCCCAAAAAAAAATCAAAATGTAGTTCTGATACAATCCGTTCCACCGTGACTTTTTATTTGCTGTTGTTGTCACGTGACTTGCTGATCTCATATTAAAAATATTATTAAATCAATGTACTCAACCTTCTAAATGCCATTTATTGTCTTCTGGTTTTATATGACAAGATAAATGAATTTACATAATTGTCACAAAGTATTTTACTAGTTTACTAGAAATTGACAGCATTGGTAAAAATGCTAAAGTCGTATACATGTGTGTCAGATCAAAAATAATTACATGATCATCATCATTAAAGGTAGCTATAGCGAGAAATCTTGAGGAATGTTGTCACAATTAAAGACATCACATTAAATGATTTACTTTTGACCTATTTCCTTGATCATTTTCTACTTCAGACAGATCTTTGTGTTAAACACGTCGGCGAGAGGTTAAACATTTGCTAATGGAAATATCGATGAAAAGCTGTATAAAACGAAGACGCCATTTGTAGGTCACCAGTGATAACAGGAGTCTTTAAATGCATTTTGTGACGATAGAATACGAAATCTCCTTCTAACTAGAAAACATCGGAGTCAGAAACTTCTTACGTTTCATAATTTATCATCAGGCACATTGTGCTTATATTTTAAGAGTATAAAAAAAAATCCGACGTGTTTTGGCACAATGAAAGGTAAAATCTTTATTACTGGTTATAGCTGACTAGTTCCGGTAACACAGTTATCGTCATCAAGACTAGTGTCTATAGTGTTAGTTAGGCTGAACACTGTAGACACTAACCCTAGTCAGGCTAAACTAACACTGTAGACACTAACCCTAGTTAGGCTAAACTAACACTGTAGACATTAGTCCTAGTTAGGCTAAACTAACACTGTAGACACTACCTCTAGTCAGGCTAAACTAACACTATAGTTTGTGTTGTTTTTTTTTAATTATGCACAAAGCTACACAAGGGCTATCTGTGCTCTGCCCACCACGGGTATCGAAACCCGGTTTCTAACATTGTAAGTCCACAGACATACCGCTGTGCCACTGGGGAGGCACTAATACTGTAGACATTAGTCCTTGTTAGGCTAAACTAACAATGTAGACACTAACCCTGATGATGGTAACTGTGTGGAAACTAGGCTACAGTCAATAATAAAGATTTTACCTTTCATTATTCCTAAAAAAACATCGTATTTTGTGTTTTTTAATCTTAATATTAATCTTCTTACGTTTTGTGCAGAATATAGCAATTTCTTGTCTTAAATAGGAATGCATTTATCATTTTATTATATCTAAGCCTAAAGAATAATAAAGATGTGTACATTTGTATTTCTGTTTGTCTTTGTTACTGCCTGACTAACGTCTTTACACTTCACTCTGATCATATGCGCGCTTCTATTTCGATAAACTACTGGTTTTCCAAGCAGGGCTGTGTTTACACTACACTTGTTTCACCCTGGTGAGTTCTCGAAGAAACATTCTCTCTCTGTGATAGTGGAACCACTTAACCTAGTTAACCACGAGGCGATAGATTCGTGTCAATATATAACGTTTTTCTTTTCTTTTTTTTTTGTTGTTTTTTTTTACAGATTTATTAAGGGCCGATTTCGAACGTACTAAATTATAACATGTTTGTTTAAGCGTAATGCTGATTTTTTTTTTGTTTGAAGTTAAGCACAAAGCTACACAATGGACTATTTGTATTTACAACTCCAGCTTCACCAAATCATGAGAGCATATTTAGGGTTAGTCACCACGCTACCGATTTGAGCCGAATTTTATTTTAGGTATACTTATTTTTTTCGTGGTCGCAAGACCAACACTAGAGCCACATCAACGTATATATATTTTTCAGCGCATGATCACGTCACCATCCACGATATAAGCGCTACTATATAGCCTATAGTGACATCAGCATTGGGAGATCGACTCGGTTCCGACTCGTAATTAAATTAGCATACTGGAACAGAGCGGGTTTCCGATGTTTCTAGAAACCCACCACGACCTGTTTCTACGTTCCAGCATCATCTACTCTTATGACATTTCCTTGCTTGTTCCCCCCCCCCCCATTCTAAACAAGGTGTTCGTTAAATAATTCTTGTATTCAAAGCAGATTTCCATATTAGAAATAAGAAAACCGTGTTCTCCTTTAGAACTTCGTTTTCTATACTTTGATGCTAGTGGACCCAATGTATCTGTCTTTAAATGTTAGAAATATTTGTTTCTTTGGTTGTTAACCGTGTTCTGTCCACCACGAGTATCGAAACCCATTTTTTACCGATGTGAGCCTGCAGACTTACCGTTGAGCCAGTGGAGATGTCCACCACTGGGAATCGAACTCCGGATTTTAGCATCGTAATTCCTTAAACTTACTGCCAGCCCAATTGGGAGGGTTATGCTTGAAACTGGGCTACTCTTTTACCAACGAATAGCGGGATTAACCGTTACATTATAACGCCTCCACGGCTGAAAGGGCGATCATGTTTTTGTGGGACTGGGGTTCGAACCTACGAGTCTAGATATAGATATATGTGTATCTGACGTCAGCTTTGCTTACTTTATATTTTATCTCTCTCTCACACACACATACAGAAGAGAGAAGTTCAATTTAAATAATCTGCTGGGAGCAGATAAAGCAGTTGTCTGACATTGATAGACTTATTACCTCTTAAGTTTAATGAACAACTTCCCGGAAATGTCGACGATATGTTTAAAGACTTATTACCTCTTCAGTTTAATGAACAACTTCCCGGAAGTGTCGACGATCTGTTTAAACGCTTATTACCTCTTCAGTTTGATGAACAACCTCCCGGAAGTGTCGACGATATATTTAAGAACTTATTACCTCTTCAGTTTAATGAACAACTTCCCGGAAGTGTCGACGATCTGTTTAAACACTTATTACCTCTTCAGTTTAATGAACAACTTCCCGGAAGTGTCGACGATATTTTTAAGAACTTATTACCTCTTCAGTTTAATGAACAATTTCCCGGAAGTGTCGACGATATGTTTAAAAACTTACCTCTTCAGTTTAATGAACAATTTCCCGGAAGTGTCGACGATATGTTTAAAAACTTATTGCCTCTTCAGTTTAATGAACAACTTCCCGGAAGTGTCGACGATATGTTTAAAAACTTATTGCCTTTTCAGTTTAATGAACAACTTCCCGGAAGTGTCGACGATATGTTTAAAAACTTATTACCTTTTCAGTTTAATGAACAACTTCCCGGAAGTGCTTATTCTTATTTTGTTTTATTTTGAAATTATACTTTTCGCCGCTTCTTGCGCAATTCGGAAAATTCAAGTTTGGAAACTCAAAAGAGAAACAGTTCTAATTAAGCCTATCTGTGTTGGTTGGACACAAAAAATGAAATTTGTTTCATATTTTCACCTCTGTTTCGAACATATTAAAGGGTTTTGTTTTTGTTTTTTAAAACCTTTTGTTTGTTTGTTTGTAACAAAGCACGAAACTACAAATGGGCTATCTGTGCTGTGCCCACCTCGAATATCGAAACCCGATTTTTAGCGTAATGAGTCCGCAGACATACTGCCGAGTCACTGTTAATATATTTAAACGCAAAACTAGACAATGGACTATATGCGCTTTGCCGTTCGTGGGGGATAGAACCCCCGATTTGTAACGTCATAATCCCTCAAGGTTACCCCTGAGCTACTACACTGGCCGTTTAAAATTGTTCATTACAGTACCTGAATGATAAAATGTGTATAGAAAAGTCGAGTGACGTAACCGACAAAATCGCCGTTAGTGGGGGATAGAACCCCCGATTTGTAACGTTATAATCCCTCAAGGTTACCCCTGAGCTACTACACTGGCCGTTTAAAATTGTTCATTACAGTACCTGAATGATAAAATGTGTATAGTAAAGTCGAGTGACGTAACCGACAAAATCGCCGTTAGTGGGGGATAGAACCCCCGATTTGTAACGTTATAATCCCTCAAGGTTACCCCTGAGCTACTACACTGGCCGTTTAAAATTGTTCATTACAGTACCTGAATGATAAAATGTGTATAGAAAAGTCGAGTGACGTAACCGACAAAATCGCCGTTAGTGGGGGATAGAACCCCCGATTTGTAACGTTATAATCCCTCAAGGTTACCCCTGAGCTACTACACTGGC
>NW_013672572.1:9636-10680 GCF_000517525.1 Limulus polyphemus
GTGTATTTCTTTCTCTCATTTGGGGGGGGGGGCAATTTTAAAATACTTGAAATTTAAGTAAGAGCCATTATAAAATAATGTAAATCAACTATAAAGGCTTTATAATAAGCTGCATCCTGCTGTTTGGGATACTTTTAAAGCAACTAGAACAAATATTAATACAAAAGCTATTTCATGTATTTGACACACTGATGAATTTAAAGATTACCTGTTTCTTTAAACAGGTAATACCAACCACTTCTGAGTTTACAGGTAAGGTTAAAATGGTCTTTGGACGAATTTGTATCACCTTAATTCAATGTTCTAAAGATTATAGTCATCCCGAAGGATGAATGCATTGTCAATGCAGGCACAGCGCCATCTACTGACCACTTAAAAATATCGCTGGACATAAATCATCAGCTCTGCAAGTTGAGGGTTTCTGTAAATATAGAAAATAAGCTTGATCATAAGTCATCGGCTCCCGAAGTTGAGGGTTTCTGTAAATATAGAAAATAAGCTTGATCATAAGTCATCAGCTCTGCAAGTTGAGGGTTTCTGTAAATATAGAAAATAAGCTTGATCATAAGTCATCGGCTCCGTAAGTTGAGGGTTTCTGTAAATATAGAAACTAAGCTTGATCATAAGTCATCGGCTCCGCAAGTTGAGGGTTTTTGTAAATATAGAAAATAAGCTTGATCATAAGTCATCAGCTCCGCAAGTTGAGGGTTTCTGTAAATATAGAAACTACCACCCTCTTCCTAAAGACGTGTGACATCCCACAAAATTGGTTCACAAGCATTCACAATCTTCAAGTGTTTGAGACACAGGTAGAGACGGATGGTGCGACCGAAAGCATATGAATTAAATAAAACAACAACGTTTGTTTGTTTGTTTGTTTTGAATTTCGCGCAAAGCTACACGAGGGCTATCTGCGCTAGCCGTCCCTAATTTAGCAGTGTAAGACTAGAGGGAAGGCAGCTAGTCATCACCACCCACCGCCAACTCTTGGGCTACTCTTTTACCAACGATAGTGGGATTGACCGTCACATTATAACCGCCCCC
>NW_013672572.1:11572-22938 GCF_000517525.1 Limulus polyphemus
GTAGCTTTGCGCGAAATTCAAAACAAACCGAAAACAATACAATGTTCAACTTTAATTGCGCGTTCCAAGTTTTGTCATTACAAAGTAAATACCGAAGTTAGTTTTGTTCAAGTTTCTCAGCTTCATACACATTGTCTCTCGCATTTCTTCCAACAATCTTACAGAGTTAACTTCGACACGCTCCGCCAGTCGGTTAGTAGAAATCAGAAACACGTCAGTTGGCTGACAAATCAATTTTTTTTTTTTTATTAAGATGTGATAAACACGTGCACGCGCCTTTAACACGCACACGTATCTACGCGTCTATAGACATCATTGTATCGTTGTTGTACATTAATATTATTAACTGTTGATTGTTTTCCCACTATTCAGAACGTAGGTCTTTTTTTTTCTTTCGGTAAAATCTTTGTTGCTTAACTTATTACATCTTGTAAATATTTTCTTTATTTTATGAGTCGTAAAACACTAGTTTATTCTACTATTCGCGATTTTGTTTATTTGGCCAATTTTTCGGTTTATTTCTGTCACGATTGTAAGGCGAGAAATCAAACCTTTGTATTAAAAACGACTGATGAGTGTCACGTGATCACTCCAACTTGCTGGCGGCGAGAGACGTGTCTAAATCACGGCATTGCGTGTCTTCAAAACTTACGACTAAACACAAAGCTTTTTGGTCCAAACTGGAGATTATCCCACAGACTTTGATATAAAATGTAAAATTATCTAAATGTTACATTTCAGTAAGGCATATATAAAACCATTACATAAATCAGTGACAAGCCGGAATAGATTATTCGTAGTGGTGGTGGTGGACGTGTCTATGTTTTTAAAACGAAAATTAATGGTCGAGGCGTATGTTACTCGATGTTGTTATATTGAACGGGGGGAAGGGGAGGTTAATAAAAGCAAAAGTTTTATTTTGACGCGTCCTTGCTGAAAATCGATTAAATTCGAAAAGCACGGAACATTTGTGGGGCCCCGGCATGGCCAGGTGGATAAGGCGCTCGAGTCGCAATCTGAGGGTCGCGGGTTCGAATCCTCGTCCCACCAAACATGCTCGCCCTTTCAGCCGTGGGGGTGTTATAATGTGACGGTCAATCCCACTATTCGTTGGTAAAATAGTAGCCCAAGAGTTGGCGGTGGGTGGTGATGACTAGTTGCCTTCCCTCTAGTCTTACACTGCTAAATTAGGGACGGCTAGCGCAGATAGCCCTCGTGTAGATTTGCGCGAAATTCAAAACAAACAAACAAACAGTCTAGTGTGTCTATCGAATTATAACCAGAGGAAAACTGTCACAAATAAGCCTCGTGTTATTTAGTAGGCCTAAGGAACGGTATCGACTATTAAGTGTGTGGACGAATAATGTTTCTAATTGGATTTAAGAATAGTGTTGGTGTAATATTTCAGAGCTTTCGATACAAAGTTGGTATTCTCTTTCGGATAGAAGCCTTTTTGGTATCGGAATTAATGTTTTCTAGCCCAATGTTTTCTAAGAAATTTACCCGTACCTGTACTAAATGTCGTAATCTGTACGATCTGACGAAGAGCGCTAGATCGAAACGTCATCCTTCTTTAAATAAAAACATAAAAAAATATGGCGATTGTTCAACCTTTTATTTAATTTTGATTTATTTCATTAGTCAATGAAAAGAAACGGTGTATATATATATATATATATATGAAATAGTTTCTGGATACTGGAGCCACCGCTTCGGGTATATTTTAATGGGTTTGTTTGTTAAACACAAAGCAACACAAAAAAGCAGTCTGTGCTGCGCCAACTACGGGTGTCAAAATGTGGGTTTCAGACTAGCCGCTGAGCCTCGTGGAAGCAGAGTGGGTTGGTAAAAAATGGTGCAGATTGACCCTTGGGTAGAACTCTAGATTTCGGAGCTGGCGAGTCTGATATCGCAGAATATTCCTTGTACTTTAAGTTGTGGGTGTGTTATAAGAGTGACAATCAATCTTTTAGTGTGGATGGTAGGATGTTGCTGATTGGCTGCCTTCCACCTGGTCACTAATTCAAAATTAGGGGCGACCGCAGATAGCCTTTGTAGTTTTGTCAAAAAATTTAAAATACAAATACAGGTAATAAAAATTGGGAAAATCGTGATCTATTCAGATATTTACCTCATTCCGGATTTCGGGCAAATTCCAGCAAAAACACGTTATTTTCTACGTATATCTGGACGTTACATCAGATAGTGGTTAGCGAATTGAGCTGGGAATTCTATTATTTCTAAATCCTGATGGCTATTTCCCCGTTTCAAGGTACATTTTAAAATATGGCCTGCTTTTGCGGACGATGTTCCATGACAATTTGATTATTATTTTTTTTTAATTACGAAAACAAACGAGGAGACTTTTAAGGGTGTCACCAGTATTTTCCCGGTGAAGGGGGCTCGACGAAAAATGGAGGGGAACTGTACTCTACATTTTGTGGGTACACATACTCTATATAGAAAGTGAACCAGCTTTAACAGTAATGGTTATTCGTTGGGTGCGGTGGCTACACTGGAGGCCAAGGTGCATTTTGGGGTAGTTCCGGCCCCCTTACTGCCAGCACTGTAGAAACTTCTGTTATACAGTTTCACTTTCAAAATTCTAGAAAAGCCTAAATATTTCATATTTCAAATTTTGTAAATTTGGGAAAGTAAAAACGTATTGTTTTTTTTTTAAAAAGAAGAATCTTAGTATTCAATCGTAATATAAAAGATATATTTTAGCTCCTAAAATAAGAATATATTTGGTCGTTAGATGGCAGCACCAGCAAACAACATTAAACCTAATGCAAAATATTTTGTCACTAAAAATATTTTATACAGTTATAAAACTGATAATATTAACATACTGCTATCCAAAGTTACTAACACTAAACACACACACACACATATATATATATACAATACAATGGGTTGCAGCTTCTTGCTATTATAATTCTTTAATAACTTGTGATGCTAAAGAATATGTGAAAACTCGCAACTCCTACCATTTTGCTAAAAAAAATATATCCGTGTATAATTTTCAACCTGAACTTCAGCTTACACTACGACACGTGAATTAATAGGTCAAGTTAGAAGTATTTAGGATTCAGGTGTCACCTTTCCTAATCTTGAACTGCTGACCAGAGGGCGAAGAGCAAATCAACAGCACCCGCCAACATAGGATTGACTGTTACGTTTACAAAGAGGTCAAGCGTGGCCCACTAGTTAACGTGCCAAACTATGAATCTGCGATGTCCATTGTTGTCATCTCGTCGCTACAAATAAATAAACCACGTTTTGCACTTTGGGGACATAGGTACGTTACAAAAGTAACAGTCAAATTCCAGTATCTAGTAAAATAAGAGTACCATAAGAGTTGGCGGAAGGTACTGTTGATTAACCACCTTCTCTCTAATCTATTAATTACAAATTAGGAACGACTAGCGGATAACCTTTGAATAACTTTGCATAAATATCCGAACAACAAAAACGAAAGTTTACAGTGTGCCCACAGCTGAAACTTCAGACGTGTTCAGTGACATCACGGCTCGAACCTATGATCCGATGCCTGGTATGCTAACAACTAAGGCCATTTCCAGCCCCTTGTCAACTAAAGCAAGTTAGGAAGAAAATATATCATTTACTTATTGTTGTTGTTTTTTCAATCAAACTCGCATGAAGAATCTAGGAACCGTCAAACAAACTGACAAACCCAACGATTCAATCAACAACAGAAAAGAAAACTTGTGGTTAATTTAACACTCATATTCAAGCCTTAGAGAGCGTGCGATAAATTTACATTAGAAACATAAACCCGAACATTTAATTTTTCAAAGTTAACTTGCTTTATAATTGGAATGCTTCAAAACTTTCATCGACGTAAAAGACAGAGTTTTAATTAGAAACGCCGTTTGCTAAAGCGCAAACATAATTTTGTAAATTTTACTAAACTTGTACGATACAATTACTAGAGGCTTTAAAACTATTTATATTATATTATCAATTGTTACTTATATATTACTTTCGTTTGCTAACAAAAGAGGGAGCTTTATTTATTGTTTAGTTTCGCGCAAAGCTTCACGAGGGCTATCCGCGCTAGCCGTCCCTAATTTAGCAGTGAAAGACTAGAGGGAAGGCAGCTAGTCAACACCACCCACTTCCAACTCTTGGGATACTCTTTTACCAACGAATAGTGGGATTGACTGTGCCATTATAACGCCCTCACGGCGGAAAGGGCGAGCATGTTTGGTGGGACGTGGATTAGAACCCATGACCCTCAGATTGCGAGGCAAGTGCCTAACCACCTGGCTATGCCGGGCGCTTTATTTATTAGTAAAACAATACATTGTAAATAACATACGATAAATGCTTAAAAAGTTAGTTTTAAGAATATGAGTCACTTATGTATTCCGTGTAACGGACTTTAGTAAAAATGTAATAAATATACAGAAGAAAAAAGAGTCAAAAAATGCAACCCTGATATTGAAATAATGACATAATAAAAAATAAAGGTGAAAACAAATATGGGATGTGGATACAGAAATGTCACAGAAAAATGAAGCTGAAATGTAGACAGTAACTTGATTGAAAAACAGAGGAAAAACGAGTATTTAATATAAATACAGCGACGTTCATGAGAATGTTTGTTTGTCGGGGTTTGTATTTTCATCCACCACGGGGAATCGAACGCCGAATTTTAGCACTGTAAGTTAGTAAACCGTGAGAAACAAAAGCGAAGCTGTAATGTAGAGACGGTAACATGGCTGAAAAAACGGGTGAAAAACAAATATTTTTTGTTATGAATACAAAAGAACGGAAAGGGAAGTTCTCATTTAACTATATTAAAAAAAAAGACTAGTATAAAACGGCCCCCCTTTATTTTTTTTATAAAGAAATTATTTACGATTTGGAACAAAACATAATAAAAGTTTCTTTATTTTACTTTGTTTAGCCTTGAATAATAACAGTAATTATTATATCAGCGTATTTACCACCGATTCGGAATCCGGAGTTTTTATCAGAAGTTTTTAATCCATTGCAAATATTTCGTAGCGCAGAATACCCAACCGTACGAAATAAAGGATTTTCCAAACTACTCTTTCTAACTGCTAAATTTGAAAACCGGAAAAACTGCTTTCAACTTGCTGTGTGCTGATCGTCGAAGAAGGACGTCCAGCTCATGTCACGTGATTCACGATTATGTAGAAACGAGCCGATGGAATTTCCACCTGTTATACTGTAAGTTCGCCATATCTTTTATATATATATGTTTACTTCCTGCACGTATAATCTAGGATAAATCCAACAACTGTCATTTTACAAGAAGAAAAAAAAAGCAATCTTTGTTATCTCACATTTCGTAAAAAATAAGATGTATAAAAATATGCTTCCCTTACACTTTCGTGGTCGTTCGCACGCTAGATTTTCTAACAGCATACGAAAGTAAACCTACCGTCTCGTCTTCTTCTAACCTTAGCAGTAGGCTATATTGGTGTAGTCCTGATCACTATAGCAACGGCTGACGCTTGGTAGTTGCATTGCAGAATTAGGTGAGGAAACTATATATGATTTGGGTAATAATTATATCTTATGTCTTACGTTTCATACAAAAGTTATATATCAGAATAAAATCATTCATTAATCATCTAGCCAAATGATGATGTTGTCAGGTAAAAGTTGGAAATGTAATTAAATGTGATAATATGTATATATATTTTTGTAATCTGTTATTAAGGATTCTCAATCTTTTTATAGTACAAAATGAACGTACAAGTATTTCTGGCTTTGCTTCTGGAAACGGCCTTGTCTTATCCTCAAGAAAATCATGGACTGGACTGGAGAAACCTTGATTTTGGATTGTTCCATGGGCCAAGTTACAGCCAACCGGAGGAATATAACCCTAATCCCGTCCCCGATGCGTGTCGCTGCGTCCCTCATGGTCAGTGTGAACAGAGTGTCAATATACCCCCGACAGCAGTCCATGTAGTAAGTAAAGAGATTATCAAATTAGCCGATATATTAGGGTTAATATTTCACTTTGTTAATACATTTGGTCTCTTTATTTTATCTTTAAAACAATTGGCCAGTGTTTACCAAACTTTTGTCATCCCCACCTCACCCACACATTTTAATAAATATGGTTTCTTGCTACCCTGGGGGGGGGCGCCCCACACTTTGTGCTAATCATCTAATAATTTGGCAATATTTCAGGAATCTCAACACAATCCAGTAAATTCATACAAGTGCGGTCCGTCTTTACATCTTTGCTGTTCGACTTCTGAAAGAAAAACCAACAACCAACCTTCTAAGCAACAGTGTGGCACCAAGACCTCCAGTAACATCAACCAACGCATTCTTCCCTCCTCCAGAAAACTTGGTCTAGCTGATTTTGGTGAATGGCCTTGGCAGGTAAGATCAACTGAGTTTGTTTTTGAATTTCGCGCAAAGCTACACGAGGGCTATCTGCACTAGCAATCCCTAATTTAGCAGTGTAAGACTAGAGGGACGGCAGCTAATCATCACCAACCACCGCCAACTCTTGGACTACTCTTTTACCAACGAATGTGGGATTGACCGTAACATTATAACGCCCCCATGGCTGAAAGGGCGAGCATGTTCGGTGTGACTGGGATTCGAACCCGCGACCCTCAGATTGCGAGTCGAGCGCCTTAACCACCTGGCCATGCTGGGCCAGATCAACTGAGTTCGTGTAAAAGGTTTTCGTTTGTTTATTTGTTCGTTTTTCAAAAACTTGATTCAAGAAAAAAAATGATGTCGTTCGGGCTCCGTCGGCTTTTAAAACACATTACATTTAAACTATTTATGCACTAAATTAATTACGTGTCCTGACTACAGGCTCCTAATAACGTAAGAATCACACAACCAAAAACATACTATAATATCATAAATATTTAAATCAATCACACTTATTACAGCTAAGTTCCACTATTTATTGATACATAGAAAATGAATGATTTCACCCAATGAGTGTTTAACAGGCAAAAACATAAACTTACCCAATACAATGCAATATATACATATGGATTCAATCAGTACTGAACGGTATAAAAACAAACCAGTGATTTAAGGGTTAATGTAACACTAATTCCAGTTGTGTGTATTTGGGAAATATATATATATTTTCTCGATTTCGTAAAATAGGTGTTTTTAATGTTAAGTTCAATAAAACACAAGTTTCGGGATGTAAATTACAAACACTTTTAAATGTCTAAAAGAACCTTAGACGTCCTGTCTTTTGGTGAAAATAACCACAAGACAAAGTACATTCACATACACATAACCAGAAATCTAAAAATCTTTTGGTGCGAATCCCCGTCAGCTGTGGGGACGTTATAATGTTATAGTCAATTCCATTATTCCTTGGTGAAAGAGTAGCCCACAAGTTAGCGGTGGGTAGTGTTGACTAGCTAGCTGTGTCCCTTCAGTATATCGCTGCTAACTTAAGGACGGCTATCGCAAATATAGTCCTGAGTAGCTTAGCGCGAAATTCAACACAAAAACCTTCTGCTGATTTCTGTAGTCTAAAGATTTGGCGTCACTTCAACGTGGGTTTTTCCCACTTTAAAGTCCTGATAACAGAATTTTAACAAAAATAATATAAAGTAAATAAGGATAATTACACAATTATTATTTTAAAATAAGATTTTATCACGAAGGATAATTGCAGAATAATTATTTTTAAATAAGATATTATCATGAAGGATAAGTACACAATAATTATTTTTAAATAAGATATTATCACGAAGGATAATTACTCAATAATTATCTTTAAATAAGACATTATCACGAAGGGTAATTACACAATAATTATTTCTAAATAAGATATTATCACGAAGGATAATTACACAATAATTATTTTTAAGTAAGATATTATCACAAAGGGTAATTACACAATAATTATTTCTAAATAAGATATTATCACGAAGGATAATTACTCAATAATTATTTTTAAATAAGAAATTATCACGAAGGGTAATTGCACAATAATTATTTTTAAATAAGATATTATCACGAAGGATAATTACTCAATAATCATTTTTTAAATAAGATATTATCACGAAGGATAATTACTCAATAATTATTTTTAAGTAAGATATTATCACGAAGGGTAATTACACAATTATTATTTCATGTTCTCTTTTCTCAGGCAGTGGTTCTGAAATTGGACGGAAATGTAAACATTTTTCAGTGTGGAGGTACTTTAATAGACAAACTCCACGTGCTTACCATCGCCCATTGTGTTTACCAGTACACGTAAGTTTTCTTTATTTGAGAAAAAAAGTATATTTATAAAAATAGTCAATATATTAGTAGGAGTTCGTGGACAAAGAAACAAATTCACGAACACACAAAGTGAATTATCGCGGGATTATTCCATAAAGATGTTTTGGTACTAATTCAATCTTTTTCATCAAGTGATTTTGAACTAGTCCTAGGATGGCAGACTATTCTGGATTAATCCTACCAAGACAGAATTCTAAACTAGTCCTGCCAAAACTGATTATTCTGAGCTAATAATATCAAAGCAGATTTTTTTAAACTAGTCCTACCAAGGCTGACTCTTCTCAACTAATCTTACCAATTTTTTTTTTTTATCTAATCCTAACAAGGCTACTCTTTTGAAATAATGCTATCAAGGTAGAATTTTCTTAGCTAATCCTACTGAGGCTAATTCTTCTGATGTAATACTACCAAGGTAGAATTTTCTTAGCTAATCCTACTGAGGCTAATTCTTCTGATGTAATACTACCAAGGTAGAATTTTCTTAGCTAATCCTACTGAGGCTAATTCTTCTGATCTAATGATATCAAGGTAGAATTTTCTTAGCTAATCCTACTGAGGCTAATTCTTCTGATCTAATGCTATCAAGGTAGAATTTTCTTAGCTAATCCTACTGAGGCTAATTCTTCTGATCTAATGATATCAAGGTAGAATTTTCTTAGCTAATCCTACTAAAGCTGATTCTTCTGATCTAATGCTATCAAGGTAGAATTTTCTTAGCTAATCCTACTGAGGCTAATTCTTCTGATGTAATACTACCAAGGTAGAATTTTCGTAACTAATCCTACTGAGGCTAATTCTCCTGAACTGTCCTACCAAGGTAGAATTAATATTGTTACAGACTTTCTTTGTTCTCGTGAAGTATATTAATAGTTTTGGCATATTTTAATTGATCTTGTGAAGTAAGTTTAATTTTGATCTTGTGAAGTAGAGTTAATATTGTTACAGATTTTCCTTATTCTTGTGAAGTAGAGTTAATATTGTTACAGATTTTCTTTGATCTCGTGAAGTATATTAATATTGTTGCATATTTTAATTGATCTTGTGAAGTAAGTTTAATTTTGATCTTGTGAAGTAGAGTTAATATTGTTACAGATTTTCTTTGATCTCGTGAAGTATATTAATATTGTTACAGATTTTCTTTGATCTCGTGAAGTATATTAACATTGTTGCATATTTTAATTGTTCTTGTGAATTAAGTTTAATTTTGTTGATTTCCGAAACTTCGAAGTGATACTTTTTTCGATGAAGTTTTTTGTTGGATTACACAGTAGGTTGAAGTTCGTTGATTATTTTATTCTACCATGTTTACCGGTATGTAGTTAATACTGTACTTGCTCTTACCACACATTGTAATAATCGAATTTTTCTCTTTTATCTCCCTTTATCCTCATATAAATATGCATTTCAACGTACGGATTTAATAACGAAACAATATTTCCACAGATCTAATAACGAAACCTTCTCTCCACAACTCTAATAACGAAACGTTCTCTGTCAAATCTAATAACGAAACATCCTCTCCACAACTCTAATAACGAAACGTTCTCTCCACAGCTCTAATAACGAAACCTTCTCTCCACAGATCTAATAACGAAACGTTCTCTGTCAAATCTAATAACGAAACATCCTCTCCACAACTCTAATAACGAAACGTTCTCTCCACAGCTCTAATAACGAAACGTTCTCTCCACAGATCTAATAACGAAACGTTCTCACCACAGATTTAATAATGAAACATTCTATTCACAGCTCTAATAACGAAACGGTCTCTGACAGATCTAATAACGAAACGTTCTCTCTACAGATCTAGTAAGGAAACGTTCTCTCGCAGATCTAATAACGAAACGTTCTCTTCACAGATTTAATAATGAAACATTCTCTCCACAGCTCTAATAACGAAACGGTCTCTGACAGATCTAATAACGAAACATTCTCTCTACAGATCTAGTAAGGAAACGTTCTCTCGCAGATCTAATAAGGAAACATTCTCTCCATTGATCTAAAGCTCTAATAACGAAACATTCTCTCCACAGATCTAGTAACGAATACCCCTTGAAAGTTCGACTGGGGGAATGGGATACCCAGAATGATCAGGAACCTATAATCCACCAAGACTACAGAATATCGAACATATACATACATCCCAAATACGACCATGAAAGGAAGAACCTCAAGGATGATATAGCTATTTTGAAACTAGATAAGGAGGTTTCGTTCGGTCCACACATTAATTCTGTTTGTCTGCCCTATTCCGAAGAAACATTCGAAGGTCTTCATTGTGTTGTTACTGGATGGGGTAAAGATGCTTATAGTAAGTCCACTGTTTATTTTGTCTAATTAGACCTGATTGCTGATGTAATCGCGTTATCCCAAAAAAAGACACCAGCACCCTTCGTGATTCTATGTGCTTCTATTGAAGATACAAAAAACAAACAAATAAATTAAGGGCACTTTTCAACTATCCAGCCACTACATGCTCGGTGACTTAAAAGGTTACTATGAAAATGAAGATATTTCAAATACCATTTAATTCCCTAAAGTACAACTATAGAAATTTAATTTTCAATCGTTCTTTTTTCCTTGGTGATGGTGAGGGATTATTGAAATGGCACATTTTCAAAATTAACTTTATAGAGGTTTTTATGATCAATGCTTAAAATGAATTATGTAACAACGTATCAAAATTTAGAGAAGTTATGAAATCTAATCATAACCTAGCAAAGTTAGTTTTGTATATGGTTTCGGGACTGACTTAACTACTTTAAGGTGGCCGAGCCTCATGAACTATTAGTAGGATGATGACTGAAAGTATTGTTAATAGTGAGTGTACCTAACTTCTGATTCGGGGCATTTTAATCGTCATAGGTTTTAGTTTTGTTATGTATACTGATTCATAGCATTAAGTAATTCAAGTCAAGATTGACTTCGTTAATTTATAACTAATCGACCTGTATAATTAACCTACTTTTTATCAAAAGTTCTAACTATTATATAAAGATATAATAAACGGTATTTTGAATATTTGTATATACATGTATAGGCTTAGATATATATATTGTTACGACATCGAGGTCTCG
>NW_013672572.1:23938-25881 GCF_000517525.1 Limulus polyphemus
CTCGTGATCCTTCTAGATATAGTGTAGTCTTGTATATATAAGACCGGCCACGAAGCGACGGGGAGGGAATGAGTAATTGAATGTATGCGGACAGAATATTGTTGGCCACGTGAGACGTGAGTTATAGCGTTTGTTATAGAGTGACTGTTGAAATTAAGTGTATCGTAAAGTTGTATTCGGAAAGAATAAACCAGGTTTATTTAAGAAAGGACTTGCGTCGCTAAAGTTTCGTCGGAACTAATTTACGGAAAATTAACTAACGAACGGAGACGTAACAATAGACATATATATATATATATATAACAACAGAAAGATGTCCTAAAACATTATATGAGCAAAAGTCTGATAAGGCTTAAGAGTCCATTAATTTATACAATTGTTGTCCCATCGGTGGGACAGCGGTAAGTTTATGGACTTAAAACGCTAAAAATCCGGGTTTCGATTCCCCGCGGCGAACACATCAGATAGCCTATTATAGCTTTTCTCTAAAAGAACGAAAGAAACAAATAAATATTATTGTTGTTTGATATAACTAAAGCCTATTGCAGCTCAGAAAGTGTTAGGCTTAAGTTTTACTTTTAGTTAGGGTTGGGCTTAAATATACTAAATTAATCTCAACTAAAACTTAAACCTAACACTTTTTGAGCCTATAAGATACATTAAACCACACCCCAACTAAAACGAAAACTTAAACCTAACACTTTCTGAGCCTATAAGATACATTAAACCAAACTCCAACTAAAACGAAAACTTAAATCTAACACTTTCTGAGCGTGTAAAATACATTAAACCAAACTCCAACTAAAACTTAAGCCTAACACTTTCTGAGCCTTTAAAATACATTAAAGCAAACTCCAACTAAAACTAGAACTTAAGCCTAACACTTTCTGAGCCTATAAAAAATACATTAAACTAATAATAGGCATGTCCGTCTGGTAGTGATAAAGACTACAAATAAAAGTATTTCATTTCAACGTCACGAGTGTGTCTCAAATTTGAATTATCAAACCTTCAAATATTTATACCCACGACGTTACATTTCGTTACTGGCTTTTCCGTTGTTCACCAATAACGAGAACAAAAACAAATATTAAGCATTCAAATATTTGTCTTCATCATATCACAGTTTCGGTGTTAATCAATAGTCTTCTCTGCACGTGATGTCTCGTAACTTAAACTCTGTGCTCGTGGACGTTTCCTCAACATGACCTATTATCCTCACCTTTACTCTGTGTTTTTTGTTGATACATGTACTAGCTAAAAGATTATTAATTGATTAGACTAATTAAAATAATTTATATAGTAATGTCTACAAATATATATCAATGTGAGAAACCACTTTATTTTCCAGTGACTCTACAGAAAATTAATATTTTTTTTCTCTTTGTTGATGTTTAGCAAATGGCTCCTACTCCAACGTCCTTAAAGAAATCCTTCTGCCTGTGATTAGCAACGACAGGTGTCAGGAGCTTCTCAGGAAGACACGGTTAGGCAAGTTCTACCAGTTGTATGATAGTTTTATTTGCGCTGGTGGAGAAAAGGACAAGGATTCCTGCAAGGTGAGTATCGTAGTAATTGTAGTAACGTCATCGAAATTCAATTGATACTGGGTACCGTAGTAACTCCAAAGAAATTCGACTTATAATGGGTATCTTATTAAATGTAGTAACGCCAGGAAATTTCAAGTGATAGTAAGTATCATAGTAAGTGTAGTAACGCCAGGAAATTTCAAGTGATAGTAGGTATCTTAGTAAATGTAGTAACGCCAGGAAATTTCAAGTGATAGTAAGTATCATAGTAAGTGTAGTAACGTCAGGAAATTTCAAGTGATAGTAGGTGTCTTAGTAAATGTAGTAACGCCAGGAAATTTCAGGTGATAGTAGGTATCTTAGTAAATGTAGTAACGCCAGGAAATTTCAAGTGATAGTAAGTATCTTAGTAAG
>NW_013672572.1:26421-28939 GCF_000517525.1 Limulus polyphemus
TAAATGTAGTAACGCCAGGAAATTTCAAGTGATAGTAAATGTAGTAACGCCAGGAAATTTCAGGTGATAGTAGGTATCTTAGTAAATGTAGTAACGCCAGGAAATTTCAAGTGATAGTAAATGTAGTAACGCCAGGAAATTTCAGGTGATAGTAGGTATCTTAGTAAATGTAGTAACGCCAGGAAATTTCAAGTGATAGTAAATGTAGTAACGCCAGGAAATTTCAGGTGATAGTAGGTATCTTAGTAAATGTAGTAACGCAAGCAAATTATCATAAACCCTTAGTGATAAGTACACGATTATTTGTTATGTATTTTATTTTATCGAAACAGATTAATATTTTATAAAATAATCTATAGCCGTGTAGAAACACATCTTGTTTTCTTTTTTACAAAATAATTAAGAAATAATGTATTTGGTATCGTTTTTGGATCTTTTCTGCTTCACGCACCGCGTTCAAATAGAAAAGAATATATATTTTTTGAATGTAGTTTTTAATTTTGATTTCAGAAATATAGATTAACATTTGGAGAAATGAAAAGAAGTTTTTTTTATTATTATTTTACTTTTACTTATTACATATATACCTATGTATTTAAAAGAATTGTAAAACATCAAGACAATACAAAGTATCTTGTGACTATGTAACAAATTCAGTGTGAAAATAATTTCATAAATATTCTTCGCTTTTTATTTCCACAGGGTGATGGAGGTGGTCCTCTGTCGTGTTTGAGGAGGGATGGTACATACGGATTGGCAGGCATTGTGTCCTGGGGTATTGACTGTGGTGACCCTGACGTGCCTGGTGTTTACATAAGAATCCAGAAATACATTGATTGGATCACCGATATCACCAATCGTCCAATCACCGACTTCTGGCCAAACTAACAGCTTCATCTAGTCAGACGATATTAGTATCTATTAGCTCATCCTTTATCAGTTCGTGTAGTAAAATGAAAACCACGCCTAGATACCGTTTCCAAATATACTTTTAATTGGCACTAATAGTAACAATAGATTCTGAATATAAATTCATCTGCTTTTTTTTAAAAGAATAATATTCAATTTTCTAACAAGACAACTGTTTAGTGGCATAATGCGATATGTTGACGATAAACAGTTGGGAACAACAAGAACAAAATACTAATAAATTTGGGATGGAACATTCATTTGAAAAGCATAATATTTTGACTATTAAATACATTATTGACTAGGGCAAATATAATTCGACATAAGTTTATAACCTGCTGACTACTCGTGTTTTGAACAACTTAGAGTGAATTCAATCCAATAAATATTAGTTTCGTGATGTACTTTTTTATAGGGAGTTACTACATTGGTGTTAATTAATTAACAGAACCTATAATCTTAGTAATACGTTGATTGGGATTGATTGTTTTTCTGTTTAGTGGCTCTTTTTTTTTGTAAACTTAACATTGTACTAAGCTCTCCAGTAAAATAGCTTTCATTTTGACCAATCACTTTGTCTCAGGGCTTCCATATTATCTTATGTATATGTTCTAATTAAAATTTCATTTTGATTTGGTTTAAATAAATAAGTAATGGCATCCTTCGTCTGTTGTCAAACATTTACTGGTGGTGGTTAAAGGTAGAACGTATTGGATAACGTGTAAACGTAAATAAAGAAATAATGGCATCCTTCGTCTGTTGTCAAACATTTACTGGTGGTGGTTAAAGGTAGAACGTATTGGATAACGTGTAAACGTAAATAAAGAAGTAATGGCATCCTTCGTCTGTTGTCAAACATTTACTGGTAGTGGTTAAAAGTAGAACGTATTGGATAACGTGTAAACGTAATGATGAACGGAGGAGGTCCACTGCTGTCACACAGATGATAAATAAAATGTTAGTTTTCGCAGTAAAATAGGGCTAGCTTTTTCTTGTTAAGTTTCCGACTTGAATCCTTTTTCAATCTAGTATTGTAAGTACGCTGAAAGTTATTCCGTCACGTCGATAAGTCTGTATTTTAACATTGGATTTTGTCACGTAATATATAGGTGTTAAATATATAACACATTGGAAGATGGGAAAATTAAATATATAATACATTGGGAGATGGGAAAATTAAACATATAATACATTGGAAGGTGGGAAAATGAAACATATAATACATTGGAAGATGGGAAAATGAAACATATAATAAATTGGAAGATGGGAAAATTAAACATATAATACATTGGTACCTTCCAATGTATTATATGTTTAATTTTCCCATCTTCCAATTTATTATATGTTTCATTTTCCCATCTTCCAATGTATTATATGTTTCATTTTCCCACCTTGGGAAAATGAAACATATAATACATTGGAAGATGGGAAAATGAAACATAATAATACATTGGAAGGTGGGAAAATGAAACATATAATACATTGGAAGATGGGAAAATGAAACATATAATACATTGGAAGGTGGGAAAATGAAACATATAATACATTGGAAGATGGGAAAATGAAACATATAATACATTGGAAGGTGGGAAAATGAAACATATAATAC
>NW_013672572.1:29767-32816 GCF_000517525.1 Limulus polyphemus
ACATTGGAAGGTGGGAAAATTAAACATATAATACATTGGAAGGTGGGAAAATTAAACATATAATACATTGGAAGATGGGAAAATGAACTTCTGTTGCATACATTTGTTAAGCACAAAGCTACACAATGGGCTATTTGTACTGTGCCCATCACGGGTATCGAAGCCCGATTTTTAGAGAAAAGCCATATTGGATTATCTACTGTGTCCACTGCAGGGAATCGAACTCTGGATTCTAACGTTGTAAGTCTGTAAACTAAGTACGTCCATAGAAAAGCACAAATAGTCATTTTTGTTTTTGTTTCATTAATCTTTAGATAATATTAATTTAATATACTGCAGTATTTGAGTTCTCCCGATGGAACAGAGGTAAGCTTACGGACTTCCGTGTTAGGTGTATTAATTATTGTTTACTCCTTCACTTCATACATAATATAAGGGTTGGCTCCCTGAAGACACCGGTTGTCTAGTGTACAAAGCATTGAGTTACAGTTACATGTTACAGTCATGTAATATTCACCTATTATTGGCTGGTAATTCATGTTCTACAAGTGTATAATTGAGGTACCACATCAGATATCATGTCCTACAAGTGTATAACTGACGTACCACATAAGATATCATGCCCTACATGTGTATAATTGAAGTACCACATAAGATATGATGTCCTACAAGTGTATAATTCATGTACCACAATGGTGCCTGATGTCATCCGTCTTCAAGGATTCGTCTTGCTTCTTGGACGTAATTGTGCCTGATGTCAGCCATGTTCAATGATTTTATCTCATGTTCTGTGTAAAGGAGTGTTTTAAACTTTGTTTCAGTAATAGTTTAACTTTATGGCAAAGGCACTATTTCTTGTAGGTCATTGGTGACATTTATGACTACATATCTCTTTGTGGGTATCTTCTGCAACTTTGCCACAAAAATGGATATATATTTGTTTGTTTGTTTTAGAGCAAAGTCACATTGGGCTATCTGCTGTGTTCACCGCGGGGAATTGAACCGCGGATTTTAGCGTTGTAAGTCCGTAGACTTACCGCTGATCCAACGGGGAACAAACGAATAAGGAGAATGTACTTGGGAAAAATTAGCTTTTTCCAACCCTTCACAAATACGTTTTACGTTATCAACTTAAGACGGACGTGCAACGCTAAAATCTAGGGTTCGATTTCCCCACGGTGGACACAGCAGATAGCTCAATGTGGCTTAGCAACTAGCTAACTAGCTAAACTTAAGAAGGGCACTTAAAGAATTGAAAGAAGAAGTCTTTACCATGTGTGCGTGGGTGTACTGTGGCTCCCTGAAGACACCGATTGTATAGTGTACAAAGCATTGAGTATCTACATGTTACAGTCATGTAATGTTCACCTATCATTGGCTGGTAATTCATGTTCTACAAGTGAATAATGGAGGTACCACATAAGGACATTCTATTTCAGAAGATGTTCACTTTTCTTTCTTTTATCAAATAGGTATGATAGTCTTCAAATTTTTCACAGTAAAACGCTTAATAATATTAACCCTTTGAGGGGGGGGTAAAATACCTTGTATTTATCACTTTCTGAGTATTCATACATATACATGTATACACAATTATTTTCCTTTAATCAAAAAAAATTCTTACAGCCAATTCATTCACGTAACTTGACAAGAGAAATCTACCCGAATTCTAATTACATAAAGTCACGCATTGGAATTACATGATTGCCTGTTACGATTTTTGTTGTTGTAGTTGGAAAGGGGATTTTTGGGCTTGTTACGCAACTCGTTTGGTTAACGAAACGAATTTTGTGTTTCGGGGAAATTTATATCCCCCGAGACATTGTGGCATTTAAATGCTGGTGGTTGACAAAAAAGGTTCAAGAAGCCTATTAACATCTGAACCGGTTCGTGGAACATATTTTTCACTGAATCATTTTGAGTTTTACGTATAGATTAATGAAAAGAGGAAAACACTGCAGGTAATTGATGGAAATAAAATGTGTTGTACGAGAAAATGTTTTATAAGTACACACTGAAAACTACAATGAACTGAGCTAATCACTATGCGCATGTGCGATAACCTTATAGCTTTTGTTGTTGTTCTTTCATGATATAAGATATAAGTTGGATTATTTTCTTTATTATGTAACTTATTCCTGACTGTTGTCCCTCGATGGGTCAGCGGTAACTTTACGGACTTACGACGTAAAAATCCGGAGTTCGATGCCCCACACTGGACACAGCAGTTAGTCCATCATTGGATGACTTCGCGTAGAAAGGGGAGCCTGTGGTGAAAAGCACCAGGACTTACTTTTAAATTATGTCTTCCTATAATGTCAGTATCTATGTATGTGATCAAAACTCCTGCGCCATCTATTGAACACAGACAAAAATCCATACAAAATTTCACACTTTGAGTATTCAATGTTCAGACAATTCTAAAAATAACTGTGGTATGTGCAACAACCATTTCTTTATAACAGAACACAATTTTAAATAAAAGTACTCTACTGACAACAAGAACACGACTTTTACTAGGACTGTACGTGATGGTTTGATTATATCTTTATTGATGTAATTTTTAAATGTGGTACTGAGAAACTGGAGTTCTTAAAAACTATTATTTTTTTCTATAAACAGTACCACTTTTAATATATAAAAACATTACAGTTTATATCAGTAAAATTTACGTAAATTTTGAGCTCTGTACATTGAATCATTTTGATGCAATGAGTTGCGTATGACTAAAGAGCACAATCCGAACACTTCTCGTGCAAAACATAATTTTTTAGAAAATTTTCACTTTTTCTTTTCTTTTTTTTTAAATAGGTATGATAGTCTTCATCATGACGTTGAACATTAGAACTTAGTAGTGAATTTTTCACAGTAAAACGCTTAATAATATTAAAAAATATATTCAATCCTTTAAATCCACTAAAGCTTTTACACTAATTTAAAATTGAAAAAAATTATGAAAACAAAAGCCAATTCATCAAACGTTTAAACATAACATTTACATTTTCAATATATCAATTTATAAGGTTACGTTATAGCTGGATACGTTTTT